>NW_028319693.1:0-52188 GCF_062004578.1 Staurois parvus | reverse complement strand
TCTGTAATCAGTGACTTGTGTGCTGTCAAGTGCTAAAAAAAAAAATAATGACATGGTCTTTAATAATTCAGATTATAAAAACAATGATGATTAAAATGTCTCCATACTATTTATTTTTTTTGCTTTCTAATTATGAATTGTGTGTTTGCATCTTGCAGGGTTTTTCAGGGCCTTGGATGATGGAAGCGGCACAGCAGAGATGGGTTTAGGAGAGGTGAGTTTGTGACTTGATGATACTTTTACCATTGGGTGGGGGGAGACAGAAATGGGCGTTTTAGGAGGAATGTGCACGGAGGTACGTTTTGTTTTTTTGTTTTGTTTTTTTGTCAGTGAAAAGAATATTTAAATAAATTTTTTTGTGACCATCAATGTAACCATTGGGGCATAGATGGCAAAATATTCCTTGTAGTTTGAGAGTGTAGTTCTCCTTTAAGGTCTGAGCGGTGTTATATATAGAATAGCCACATGGGGGCGGCGAGGACATGAGACCAGCAGCTGTACATTTAACCCTTTATGGTTTGTCTCTTGCAGTGGCTGACGTTTACAATGTGCGGCTAGACAGACGGACGGCCATATTTCCTGCTCCGCCTGGATACAGACACTCCTGTGTATTTTGCTCTCACTAACCTCCTCTTTTAGGGAACTAATCACTAGGACTCCCCACACAATTGCTCTGCACATCTCTACCTGTGGCCATGCCACATCTTTCCCCAAAGCCTCTGCACACAGGACTTTCTCTGACCACTCAGAGCCAGCCAATCAGAACAGTGGATGTGACTCTCCGGTGCCTTACAACTCTTCCATGCAATCACTAGGGGGCAGGATGGGAATTTCATCCCCACTAATTAGGATGCAGAGGCTGTTTTATTCTTCATCTTTATTGGTACCCAGAAACCCGCATATGGGGGCCGCAGAGATAACGGAGCACTCCACTGAGCTGACAGAGGCCACCACGAGCCCACAGATCATCAGAAACCCATTAAAACTCATATCTTGTATCATATTGTTAGACTTTAACAAATAATATAATATACAGATTTCCATCACTGACTTCCTTTTAAAAAATAGTTGCTTGAACCTCCAGCATCTTTATAAATATAGGGCCTGTCAAAAGTCATGACTTTTCTGACTAGTGACCAGCATTATAGCCAGACCACTAGCATTTTGTAGAATGTGGGTCACCAGTAGCATCCTATGTATTCCTCACAATGGAGTTTTCCTTTAAGGGCCATCTCACCCCTCTGCCTTTTGTGTACACTGCATCTTTGGGGCACTCCATACCCAAGAATCCGAGGTGTGAAATGGCACTAAGGTCCAAGTCTGTGAACTGCGAGACTCCTACTGCCTGTGGCCTGGAGAAGGGAAGGGAATCGGTGATCATTTTTCTGCTTTGGGAGATCAGTTTTGATGGTCATCAATGACATCCTACATTTTACTCTTGGTGGGGTTTCCTTTTAAGGGGAATCTCACCCCTCAAAATCCTACTGTCCACAAAACATGAAGGAATGGATTGACGCTATAGTCTGAGATTTTTAATTGGAGACTCCTACTGTCTGTGGTCCAGGGAATGGGGGAGGGAAGGCAGTCGATGCCCATTTGTCTGCTTTGGAGGTCTGGATTTGGTGATCACCGATGGCAACATACATGTTCCTCTCGGTGTAGGTTTCCTTTAAGTGCTATCTCACCTCTTTGAATCTTGAGTACCGAACGCACCAAAGATGTAACGTCCACAAAATGCAGAGGTGTGAAATGGCGCTAAGGTCAGATTCTGTGAACCACAGAATCCCACTGTCTGTGGTCTGGGCAATGGAGGAGGAAAGGGGTTCAGTGGCCATTTTTCTGCTTTGGGGATCTGCTGTTTTGTCCTTCATGAGTGGTCTTCTCTTCCTTAATTTGGGTGGGTTAGTTGGAGTTTTTTTGGTGGGATGGAACTTGACCATGTTTTTGGAAGAGGTGGCTTCTGTCCCTCATGGGGTGCTCCTGTTTGTCTTTGGGGCAGGGGGTGAATCTTCCCTCTGGGTTTGGGAGCATTGCCCCTTTTCTATATATTTCAGGGATCATCAAGGCGTCTCTGAATGCGAATGTTGCTAGACTGCATGTTAATAAAGAAAAAAAGACAATAAAAGGATTGTGAGGATTTTCCCTTGGTCTCTTTTATCAACATTTCATTGAAATATCTTCACTTACCTGATACGTCGATGACTATCAAAGCTGCTCATGGGCCAAAACCCAGCACAGCGGCACATTCAGTCCCTGTGATCTCTTCCATACAGCTCCAAAGCTGCAAATCTGTGAAATTACAACTTATATGGATACATTGTGCTAATCAAATCAATAGTAATACTAATGTAGCCTTTCCCAACCCTTTTGACATGAAGGAACCCTTGACACAGCTTTCAGGCCTCAGGGAGTCCCAGCTAATTACTATGTGTACACCTCATGAGACATTCGCATGAAGAGTAAGTTCTAGATATAAGAATAAAAGGTCAAGCATGCCATGACACCCAGGCCTCCTCTGTACAACCAAATTGTTTTCAGTAATAATAATGAAAAGAAAGAAATATTAATAATGGCCACATAAGAAACAAAATCAGTTACAATTGTAGTGCTCCTTTACATTGGTGGTCAGTGGAAAACCCCTTCCAATGACAGTCATAGGAGAAGTTCCCCCTTACAGTTGTGGTTAGTGAAGAACACTAGTACAGTGATGGTCAATGAGAAGAACTCTACACCCTCCATTGGTGGTCAGTGTAGGGCCCTAGCACACAGGTGGTCAGTGGAAAGAGCTATCCCTACATTGGTGGTCAGTAAGAAGAACCCTTCTTACATCAGTGGTCAGTGGAAAGAGCTATCCCTACATTGGTGGTCAGTAAGAAGAACCCTTCTTACATCAGTGGTCAGTAGAAGAGCTATCCTTCAATTGGTGGTCAGTGAAGAACGCAATTACACTGGTGGTCAATCAGAAGAACTCTCCTTACATTGGTGGTCATTCAAGGGCTCTAGTACACTGGTGGATGGTAAGAAGAACTCTCCCTACATTGATGGTCAATGAAGGGCCCTAGCAGGGGCGGACTGACAACTCATGGGGCCCCCAGGCAATAGAAGATCATGGGGCCCCTGTGTCCTTGCCCAAACTCAAAAAAGCCTATGAAAAAGGTACCAGGGGCATCTCATGGGGCACCCTACTGATCCCGGGCCCCTCGGGCAAAGCTCGAGTTTCCAAATGGTCAGTCCGCCCCTGGGCCCTAGTACACTTTTAGTTAATGAGAAGTAAAGGCTCCTAGTACCCTGGTGGTCAGTGGAAAGAATTCTCTAACTTTGTGGTGAGTGAAGGGACCTATTATACTGGTGGTCAGTGGGAGGAGCTCTCCTTTCATTGGTGGTCAGTGAAGAGAACTATTTACAGTACATTAGTAGTTGGTGGGAAGAATGCTTCCCTAACATATTTCTGAAAATATCATTGATGTCAGTGGTAGCTTATCTGAGAGAAATAAATTGTTTATTGCACAGGGAACCCCTAGTAACCTGCAGAGCACAGGTGTCAAACTGGCGGCCCTCCAGCTGTTGCCAAACTACAAGTCCCATGAAGCATTGCAAGATTGACAGTTACAAGCATGACTCCCAAAGACAGAGGCATGATGGGACTTGTAGTTTCGCAACAGCTGGAGGGCCTCCAGTTTGACACCCTTGGTCTAGAGGAACCCTAGCTGACTCAATACAACAAAACATACCTGGAGAGTCCTTGTAATCCTTAAAACTGGATGAGATTTCATGTTCCTGCTGCAACTCCATAATATTGGCCATGGCTTTGGAATGGGATATCCAACAAGCTCAGCTAGGTGTGAAGGTCATGTGTTCACAGACATAAGGCCATGTAATTTACATGGTAAGAAGAGGAGCGGCTTCAAATGATGGTGGTATGGAGGGAAACCCAAAGCCATCGGCCAAGAAAGTCCATCCCATCTAATAGACTTTCTCTTTGACCACGTTTAGCCAGTTAACATTGACCAGGGTCATGGAGGAGCCTACAAACATTTCAGTATTTCTATATACAGCCACAAGCTGCCAAAACAGGCTCACATTCTTAAATGCTTCCACTGGGAAGTTTTTCCAAGAAGACTGGTCAGTATTTTCAGTCTAGCTACCTTGGGTAGGGACATCCCTATGGAGATATTAAGTAAGAAACGGCAGTACTGGTCCTGTTGGGGCAATTCCTTTACTAGCATTTGGTTTTGGTGCCACCAACCTACAACATGGTAGATCCTTTTTTCTGTAGGGCTTTTGGTGTAAAAAAAAAAAAAAATGTTCCTTGTCTGTACCAACCCTTAACTTTATTGTAACCTTCAGACAAGTTGCTCAGTACACACTTGAGATATGTGGCTGGAAACTGCCAAAGGATTTGTATTTCTATTCAGATAGTCTTTTGATCCAGGCTACAGCACAACCAGGACCTGGACCTCCAGTGCAGCAGCAGCACAGCTGTCAAGAACACAACTCCAGTCTACTTAATGGATATTAACCCCTTCACGCCTAAGGGTAAAACAAATCTAAATGCAAAAGCACAATTCTGCAACGTTGACATGTGATAGTAAAACCGTCCATATCATCACAACTACTTTGTACATTCAGGTGGATTATACCGCAATTTTTTCAGGACAAATTGGTCTTTCATTTGATGGTAATGGATAGCTCCTGATTTTTTTTCATTATCAAAGGAAAACTGGCCCAAAATAGTAAAACGAAATATTTTTTTTTTTATTTAGCTGTGTGTTTCTTGTTACGTCCATAACCTGCCACTAAAGAACAACAAATAAATTCTCCAGCTCTTGACGATCGCAGCAATACCATACATGTGTGTACCCGTAGTACAGCCCAGAAACAATAGTGCGCATTTTGTTTTTGTCTTTTTTTTTTTTTTTTACCTAAAACACACTGACACCAATTTTTTTTTAAATCCTGACTGTTGACCTTGACCTTTGGCCCTGACCTTGACCCAAACACTAACCCTGGCACTGAACTAGATCAAACCTTGATCTAGGTATTTTTCTTTATTTTTTATTTTTTAATATTCATTTATCTTTTTTTTTTTTTTTTTTTTTTTTAACAAACATTTTTTTTTCTCTCTATGCCAGGAGTTAGAGAGATACAATGTATAACAGAATATATATAATGATACAATGTATCTCCTCCATTCATAGAGAAAGAAAAAAGCAAGGGGGCTAGGCTGCACAGTGGCCTATCACTGTGATAGCCAATCCGAGGCTATCACAGCGATCATGTGACCCGGAATCGGGAGTCCCGGGTCACGATCGTTAGAACGAGATCCGGGGCTCTTAGTGACACTGCAGTCTCTGTGCTGGGAGCGTGCTGAGCGGTGCGCTCCCAGCACAAAGACAAGTATGCAAATATGTGGCCCCACGGAAAAAAGCCCAGTTCTGTGAGGACGCATATTTGTGTGACGTCGGCATCAAGGGGTTAAAGGAGAAGTAGCACCCTAAAAGAGCATCACTATGCCCTCCTGTCAGCATAATCCCTATGCAGAAGATGCTGATTGGCTTCTAGTGCTGCCCAATCTGAGGTGTGTACAAGGGAATGCAGGAGAATGATATTTATTATTTATTATTATTTTTCAGGTACTTGTATAGCAAACAAATTGCTCTTTTCATTTATCCCTATAATACCCTTTCTCAGATAAATCTATGTAAATAAAATCAAATATACGAACACAGATGTGTAATAACACTCAAATTGGATGAAAAAATATATATATATATATATATATATATATATATATATATATATATATATATATATATATATAAAAAATTTAAATAAATAAAGCTATAGTGTCCAAAAATGTCTTTCAACCAAGTCAGATCACTTTTTCTCCTCTTTCATAACTTCTTATTGTGATATTATGTATGGAATTTAAAATACGATGATCCAATGTAGAAAACCTCAAAAAAATATAAACCGCAAATAGTGTATTATCTTAATTACATATAATTGTGCGCTATGTGTCATGCACACTCCATAAAAGGTGTTCAAACCGTGAAAAAAAAAATAAAATTGTTTTATCTCTCTCTCTCTCTCTCTATATATATATATATATATATATATATATATATATATATATATATATACACTCTAAATGTGCACCAACAAGATAACTCAAAATGCGTGTAGAGTATATCTCATTAATTGCGACAGTGAACTCAACACACTGCAACCACTACTATTATACCATAAAACAAATGTGAATCCAAACAATTGGTGTAAAAGTGACCACTCCAACCTAGTGCAACAAATGAACAATTACCCTATAGAGGTAATAATCCGCTTTACAAAGTGGTGGATGGCTGCACCTCCAAATTTCTCAAACTTCCTTTAAGCATATATCCACTTTCGTTAGGCATATCTCCACATCCCTCTTAAGGTAGAATAGGCAGTTAGAGGCTAAATAGTAAAGGTACAATACTTTATTTTATCCACTTACATAGAAAACTCCAACTTTCAGCTTGTGTAACACATGGACAAGCACTTCCCTGGAGAAAATCGCATTTTCCTTAATCAAAGATGGCCGCACTCGTACTTCCGGTACAACGTAATTGCGTCATACGTCACGTGTCCCAACGCGTTTCGTCACTTCCTGGACTTTGTCATCAAAGGGATCATATATAGCGCTGCCAATTTACGCAGCACTTTAGATATATATTGTACATTCACATCAGTCCCTAACCCTCAAGGGGCGTACAATCTAAGGTCCCTAACCCTCAAGGGGCGTACAATCTAAGATATAAAGACAGATTAATGTACACGGCTCAAAAAAATTAAAGGAACACTTTGAAAACACATCATATCTCAATGGGGAGGAATCTCCTGCTGGATCTCTATACTGACATGGACGGGGTGATGGGTGAGGAACATAAGGACGCCCCATCGTTTGATTATTGAAATTAAAACTATCAACCTACAGAAGACTGAATTCAAAGACACCCCGAAAATCAAAGTGAGAAAATGCCAGGCTAATCCATTTTGCTGAAATGTCATTACATCAACTCAGAATGGTCCTCAGTAGTTTCTGTGGCCCCCACATGCTTGTATGCATGCCTGACAACGTCGGGGGAGGCTCCTAATGAGACCACGGATGGTGTCCTGGAGGATTTCCTCCCAGATCTGGACCAGGACATCACTGAGCTCCTGGACAGTCTGAGGTGCAACCTGGCGGCGTCGGATGGACCGAAACATGACATCCCAGAGGTGTTCTATTGGATTTAGGTCAGGTGAGCGTGGGGGCCATTCAATGGTATCAATTCCTTCATCCTCCAGGAACTGCCTGCATACTCTCATCATAAAAAGTAGTGCAGCGCTAAAAAGATAATAAATCAATTAAATATTACTATATTAAATACATAATGAGGCCGGGCATTGTCGCCATTGTCCCCAGACCATCACTGACCCACCACCAAAACAGTCATGCTGAACCATGTTACAGGCAGCAGAATGTTCTCCATGGCTTCTCCAGACCTTTTCACGTCTGTCACATGTGCTCAGGGGGAACCTGCTCTCATCTGTGAAAAGCACAGGGTGCCAGTGGTGGACCTGCCAATTCTGGTGTTCAATGGCAAATGCCAATCCAGCTCTATGGTGCCGGGCAGTGAGCACAGGGCCCACTAGAGGATGTCGGGCCCTCAGGCCACCCTCATGAAGTCTGTTTTCGATTGTTTGGTCAGAGACATTCACACCAGCGGCCTGCTGGAGGTCATTTTGTAGGGTTCTGGTGGCGCTCATCCTGTTCCTCCTTACACAAAGGAGCAAATACCAGTTTTGCCGATGGGTTCTACCACTAGTGACACTGACCCGAGCCAAATGCAAAACGAGTGAAAAACAGTCAGAAAAGATGAGTAGGGAAAAAATGTCAGTGGCCTTCTCCTGTAAAACCATTCTTCTTTTGGGGGTCATCTCATTGTTGCCCATCTAGTGCACCTGTTGTTATTCATTAACACCAAAGCAGCTGAAACTGATTGACAACCACCTCTGCGACTTACCTGACCAGATCCATATCCCAGGAGTGTCATTGACTTGATGCTAGACTCTGATTAAAAAGTCTTCCTTTAATTTTTTTTGAGCACTGTATTTATATTAGTTACATGTAAAAAAAAAAATAAATATATATATATATATATATGCTGCAGTTCACCTGTGATTTTGCTTGCATTCCCAACATGCACAGTGAATCCATTCACATCTGCGTGACACGGGATTGTCGCATTTTGTTTTTTGCAGCACATCTTTGAAGCAACACCATTCATTTGAATGGGCTGCCCTCGACTCCAAAAAAAGTGCCAAGGTAGCTCCAGTATCTTTTTTGGAGGTGACTTTGGCATTCTTTTTTTGTCATGAAACAAAACACCCGTTTCTTTGGTGTGTTTGAGGTGCCATTAATAATAAATGGCACCCAAGTGTGTGTTGCACATTTTGGCGAGTTTTTAGTACATTATGAAATTGTGAGCACAATTGTGCAATTCCTATGCTGAGATGTGAATGGGGCCTCTTTACATCTGAGGGATGCGGGTGTTCTTGGAGCGACATCATACAATTGAATGGGCTGCCCTCCGCTCCAAAAACAAGCCAAAGCAGCTTCTGTACCCCTTTTTGGAGCTGACTTTGGCGAGTTTTTGAATAGCGCGTTTTGACGGGACAAAACGCCTGTTTCTTTCATGCATTTTGTGTGCAATTAACAATGACTGGCACCCAAACATGCTTCTTGGCATGTTTTTGGGGCATTCAAGTCTCGCCTTGACTATTGTAACTCCTTCCTCATTGGTTGACCTCATCGCAGGCTATCCCCTCTTCAGTCCATCATGAATGCTGCTGCCAGACTCATCCACCTTACTAACCGTTCTGTATCTGCCACCCCTCTCTGCCAATCCCTCCACTGGCCTCCACTCAGTGTCCTCCACCCCTCTCTGCCAATCCCTCCACTGGCCTCCACTCAGTGTCCTCCACCCCTCTCTGCCAATCCCTCCACTGACCTCCACTCAGTGTCCTCCACCCCTCTCTGCCAATCCCTCCACTCGGTGTCCTCCACCCCTCTCTGCCAATCCCTCCACTGACCTCCACTCTGTGTCCTCCACCCCTCTCTGCCAATCCCTCCACTGACCTCCACTCGGTGTCCTCCAGCCCTCTCTGCCAATCCCTCCACTGACCTCCACTCTGTGTCCTCCATCCCTCTCTGCCAATCCCTCCACTGGCCTCCACTCTGTGTCCTCCACCCATCTCTGCCAATCCCTCCACTGGCCTCCACTCGGTGTCCTCCACCCCTCTCTGCCAATCCCTCCACTGACTTCCACTCGGTGTCCTCCACCCCTCTCTGCCAATCCCTCCACTGGCCTCCATTCAGTGTCCTCCATCCCTCTCTGCCAATCCCTCCACTGACCTCCACTCAGTGTCCTCCACCCCTCTCTGCCAGTCCGTTCACTGGCCTCCACTCAGTGTCCTCCACCCCTCTCTGCCAATCCCTCCACTGGCCTCCACTCAGTGTCCTCCACCCCTCTCTGCCAATCCCTCCACTGACCTCCACTCAGTGTCCTCCATCCCTCTCTGCCAATCCCTCCACTGACCTCCACTCAGTGTCCTCCACCCCTCTCTGCCAATCCCTCCACTGGCCTCCACTCAGTGTCCTCCACCCTCTCTGCCAATCCCTCCACTGGCCTCCACTCAGTGTCCTCCACCCCTCTCTGCCAATCCCTCCACTGGCTTCCCATTGCCTAACGGATAATATTCAAAACATTAACAATAACATATAAAGCGATTTATAACTCCACCCCGAATTACATCACTGATCTTGTCTCCAAATATCACCCAAACCGTCCTCTATGCTCCTCCCACGACCTCCTGCTCTCTAGCTCCCTTGTCTCCTCCTCCCATGCTCGTCTCCAGGACTTCTCCAGAGCTTCCCCCATCCTCTGGAACTCCCTACCCCAATCTATCAGACTATTGCCTACTCTGCTCTCTTTTATGTGATCTCTGAAAACCGATCTCTTCAGGGAAGCCTATCCTGCCCTCAGCTAATAATGGAATCTTCCACTCCTCCTACCAGTCCATCCCCCACAGTTACTACCTTTTGTACCACTAGCCCCTCCCTCTTAGATTGTAAGCTCCCAGGATCAGGCCCTCCTATCCCTCTTGTATTGAACTGTATTGTTGCTGTATTGTCTCCCATTATATTGTAAAGAGCTGAGCAAACTGTTGGCTCCATAAATCCTGTATAATAATAATAATAATATATAAATCCTGTATAATAATAATAATATATAAATCCAGTATAATAATAATAATAATAATATATAAATCCTGTATAATAATAATAATATATAAATCCTGTATAATAATAATCACATGCTTCTAGTCGCCATTCTGCAGCACTGAGATGTGAATGTAGCTGAACACTGACTTCACCCTCTGAACTCTGTGCTTGTCATTGATGAGCATACAGGATCAGCACTGATAGATCAATCTACATGTATCCATCCGTCATGGTGAGATCTACTGTATCGGAAATACTATTTATTAAACTTCTGATCAATTTATGATAAATTCCCCGCAAGGTCCTGCACCCCGCTGATCTCTCCATACTAGAACGCGAAGGGTTATTGTGGGCGGAGCTGCCTTGTTATGCCGATTGTGGTGACAGCGGAATGTCGGTGACAACTGTTCTAATTCCTTGGAGTTTGTCATTCAGCCCCGAGGCAGCTGCTGAGAACGCCAACTTCACAAGTGTTCACCTGCCAGGTCACATGACCACGTAACAGGACGCCAAAACTCCTACTGCAAACATCCGCACGTCAACTTCCCCGTCATTGGATGACACTTTCTAGGAGTTCCCTTTTCCTAATAAACATTAAATGGATGTAACAAGAGAGTAGAGCTGGAGGAAAAGGTCGGAGTCCTTCCATAAAGTGATTTAACCTTTTCACTGCCAGATCGTTTTTTCCCTTTTTATTGCTAAAATAGTTTTTAACATGAAAATGCGATTAAAAACTCCCTAATTTTTATTTATTTATTTATTTTTTTGAAGCAGAGGAGGCGTAGAATAAACTGATGGCAGTTTTCCTTTTTTTTATGTCACAGGATATCAGCGCAACTGTTTATCTAATATTTATTTTTAGTAAAAATACATTGAAGTTCATTTTAGGCTACGTTCACATTTGTGCATGTCAGGAAATCCTGCAAAATCTCACGCTTTCCTGACTCAAACAGAAACACGTTCGCCTTTAGCAGATACGTGAAGATACCATTAAAGTGATCCTAAACCCACAACAGTACAATCAGTCTGTAGATGCAGTAAAGCGTGCTTGTTATACTCACTGTGGAACCTAAGGGGTTAATTCTCGGCCTTGTGCATAAAAGCTGTTTGATCCGGTCTTCTCTGATCCTCCCCTTCTTCCACTGTCCCCAATCCATCTGCAGATAGAACAGAGCCTTGGGGGCAAGTCTGCACATGCTCAGTTTGGTGTGTATTGTTAGAGAGTTTTTTTTTTCTTGGGGAGTGCATGTGATCAGCACAGGGCCAATCAGCACTTTCCAAACAGAGTGTTAGGGGATATTCAGCCTCATAGGACAACCAGGAGAGAATGAAAACTTCTATAAGCTTTAACCAGTGCTCTGCGGGATACTGATAGAAGTCACAAGACTGCTCTATTCTGCTGATGAGAAAAGGTATTTAGCAGTTTATATTTATTAAAATAATTGCATTTCCATGTTGTGTGTACTGTGGGAGAGCGGATATAGTGAATGCAGGGTCCAGGGAGACTGGATATAGTGAATGCAGGGTCTGGGGAGAGCAGATATAGTGAATACAGGGTCCAGGGAGAGCAGATATAGTGAATGCGGGGTCCGGGGGGAGCGGATATAGTGAATGCAGGGTCCAGGGAGAGCGGATATAGTGAATGCGGGGTCTGGGGAGAGAGGATATAGTGAATGCGGGGTCCGGGGAGAGCGGATATAGTGAATGCGGGGTCCGGGGAGAGCGGATATAGTGAATGCGGGGTCCGGGAGAGCGGATATAGTGAATGCGGGGTCCGGGGAGACCGGATATAGTGAATACGGGGTCCGGGGAGCCCGGATATAGTGAATGCGGGGTCTGGGGAGACTGGATATAGTGAATACAGGGTCTGGGGAGAGCAGATATAGTGAATACAGGGTCCAGGGAGAGCAGATATAGTGAATGCGGGGTCCGGGGAGAGCAGATATAGTGAATGCGGGGTCTGGGGAGAGAGGATATAGTGAATGCGGGGTCCGGGGAGAGCGGATATAGTGAATGCGGGGTCCGGGGAGAGCGGATATAGTGAATGCGGGGTCCGGGAGAGCGGATATAGTGAATGCGGGGTCCGGGGAGACCGGATATAGTGAATGCGGGTTCCGGGGAGCCCGGATATAGTGAATGCGGGGTCCGGGGAGCCCGGCTATAGTGAATGCGGGGTCCGGGGAGAGCGGATATAGTTAATGCGGGGTCCGGGGAGATCGGATATAGTGAATGCGGGGTCCGGGGAGAGCGGATATAGTGAATGCGGGGTCCGGGGAGAGCGGATATAGTTAATGCGGGGTCCGGGGAGATCGGATATAGTGAATGCGGGGTCCGGGGAGAGCGGATATAGTGAATGCGGGGTCCGGGAGAGCGGATATAGTGAATGCGGGGTCCGGGGAGACCGGATATAGTGAATGCGGGGTCCGGGGAGAGCGGATATAGTGAATGCGGGGTCCGGGGAGAGCGGATATAGTGAATGCGGGGTCCGGGGAGATCGGATATAGTGAATGCGGTGTCCGGGGAGACCGGATATAGTGAATGCGGGGTCCGGGGAGAGTAAATATAGTTTGTGCAGGGTCTGGGGTTTAGTAACACCTCAATTGGAACCATCACACGTGCATTATTGTGTCTGTCAAAAAACATGGTGCTGCAGCTTTATGCAGTTTGGTGCTGCACAATTTTGGAAAAGGTTCAGGAAGTTCGTTTCCTCCTTTCTCGTGTGTCGAGTAGCCCATTTGTCAGGTCAGGCACTGATGTCGGGGGAGGAGGCCTGGCTCACAGTCTCCGCTCTAATTCATCCCAAAGGTGTTCTATGGGGTTGAGGTCAGGACTCTGTGCAGGACAGTCAAGTTCCTCCACCCCAAACTGGCTCCTCCATGTCTTTATGGACCTTGCTTTGTGCACTGGTGCGCAGTCATGTTGGAACAGGAAGGGGCCATCCCCAAACTCTTCCCACAAAGTTGGGAGCATGAAATTGTCCAGAATGTCTTGGTATGCTGACACCTTAAGAGTTCCCTTCACTGGAACTAGGGGGCCAAGCCCAACCCCTGAAAAACAACCCACACTATAATCCCCCTCCACCAAACTTTACACTTGGCGCAATGCAATCAGGCAAGTACCGTTCTCCTGGCAACCGCCAAACCCAGACACATACATCGGATTGCCAGACAGAGAAGTGTGATTGGTCACTCCAGAGAACACGTCTCCACTGCTCTGGAGTCCAGTGGCAGCGTGCTTTACACCACGGCATCCGACACTTTTCATTGCACTTGGTGATGGAAGGCTTGAATGCAGCTGCTCGGTCATGGAAACCCATTCCATGAAGCTCTCTACGCACTGTTGTTGGGCTCATCTGAAGGCCACACCAAGTTTGGATGTCTTTAGCTATTGACTCTGCAGACATTTGGCGACTTCTGCGCACTGTGCGCTTCAGCATGCGCTGACCCCGCCCTGTCATGTGACGTGGCCTACCACTTGGTGGCTGAGTGGCTGTTGTTCCCAGTTGCTTCCACTTTGTTATAATCCCACTAACAGTTGAGCGTGGAATATTTAGTAGCCAGGAAATGTCACGGATGGACTTATTGCCCAGGTGACCACCTATCACGGGACCACGCTTGGAGTCACTGAGCTCCTGAGAGCGACCCATTCTTTCACCAATGTTTGTAGAAGCAGTCTGCATGCCTAGGGGCTTGATTGTATACACCTGTGTCCATGGAGGGGATTGGAACACCTGAATCACATGATTGGGAGGGCGGGGCCAATACTTTTGGCAATATAGTGTATATGTCATAATATATGACGCACAATTGTCGTTTATGTACCTGTGTGGGGGTGTACGTGTGTTTTTGCATTTGTGTGTGTGTACGTACCGTGGGGTGGGGGGGCTTAATTTATATATATGTTAACTTATTTTCATATATTTTAATTTTTAAAGGGTATCTGTAATCATATTAAATCCTATATCCATTTTCTCGTATCTCAGTTATTTCTAGCCTACTCCTATTAATCTGAACCATCGTGAAGTTCAGAAACTCATTTTGTGAAGACCACCACACATTGACTTTCTTGAATTCTGTGACATGTAGTCACTCTGCCCTTTGAGTAGGCACAGCCGTGTCACACATTTCACAGAGCCCTCCTTCTGAGAGGAGGAGTTTCTGGAGGCGGAGTCAGTAAAGGAATCACTGCCTGCAGGCAGCAAGGTACCATTGGATATGTAGTCCTTAGAAATGTTGGAGATACTGCAAAGCATGCAGGGAGTCCAGGGAGTTGTGGAAAGAGATGACCAGTAGACAGGTAGCGCTCACAACATGAAAAAGGGTTCTTAAAGTAAGCTTCTATTGGATTGTCAAATGTAACCATTGTTTGCATTGTTATTTCAATCCTGATTTTATAAAATAAATGTGTATTCTGTGATCATGGATCTCCTTTAAACACTTTTAATGTCTTTTCCACTTAAAGCAGAACTCTGGTTAAAAATTTCTTGTTTTAGCCCTTGTTGCTGATTTCCTATCTTCATTGAATACATCATCCATCTTGTGGTTCACTCAGTAGTGGCTCTGAAATCGCCTCATTCATTTTCACATCAAACCGTTAATCCTCTTTGGTTTCCTGTTTGTAAGACCAGTGGCTGCTGTCCCTCCTCTTCCCCTAGCCGCTGGTTTTGGCACATCCCTTCTGTAGTTCTTTTTCCAGGAAGCAGGGATGTCATTCAGCCCTACTTGCAGTGGTGGATGACCAAGACTCTCAGACACATTCAACATGTACAGGCCTAGTGTAGCCACCTGTCAGAGCAGGGCTGTGGAACGGACAGGTAGGCCTAGTGGCAGGGTAACGCACTGGCTGACGACAACCACCACCAACAGACCGAAGTCCCTCAGGGCACGGAGTCTAAGTCCCAGGCTGCCCTTCACCAGGGCCCCTGATGGTGGGGATGGACTTGACGCAGCCAGGAACCAGGTCGCGGCCCCCGAGACACCCCGGCTGCGGTAATGGCCGCCGCCAATGGCGTGTAGCTGGTGAGAATGACAATAGCGTAGTCAGGCAAGCCGGGTCAACAACAACGGGACAAAACAGTACAGAACAGTAGACAGAGAATCACAGGTCACGGGCCGGGTTCAGCAACGGAAGGTCAGATCGAAGGGAAACACAGAGAATGGTCTAGTCACAAGCCGAGTCAGAATACCAGAAGAGTCACAAGCGTATACACAGAGCTGTAGCAAGACAAAGACACAAGTGCAAAGAGCATGTGCGGATCACAGGCTTATATGTACTCAGCCACACCCCTCTGGGGGATGGACCTCAGAGACCTGAAGGCATAAAAGATTCCCATCATGCTCAGCAGAAATCCAAGATGGATGCCAGCACATGGAGTAACATAACCTCTGGGAAAAAGGTAGGACCTTGACACCACCCATATTCACTGTGGTTGATGGGAACTGTAGTTTCCTTTTACTGCAGAGAGAGAGGAGAGGATATGATGTAATCCTGGCTGTTACACGTCCTATTTTGAAGAGCAGATGCTGTTATCTTTTGAATTACAGAAATGAGGTCATGAAAAATAATTTGGACTTTTCTCCTCAATGGTAAGGATTTTCCAAATTTTATTAACTGTTTAGTGTAGGGGGGGGTGTACTAATGGGTGATTTTTTATTTTTTTTGCCTATCCCGGAGTTCTTCTTTACCTTTATTTCTATTACATAGGGGGCTGAGTTACAGGTACCCCTTACCTTTTGAACCCATAATGCTTCCTCTGCGCTCCTGATGGGTGGGCTCCTCAACATCTCTAACATTACAGCCATCTGATCACTTCTGTATTAATGCCTGAACCCAGTTTAAAGCGGAGTTCCATTCAACCTATCAAAAAATAAAGGTCAGCAACTACAAAAAGTGTAGCTGCTGACTTTTAAAAAACAGCCACTTTCCTGTCCCTTGGTCCCATGGTGTGTCCCCCGCAGCCTGTTTCACCGGCCGTCCTGTATTCCAGGAGGTCAACATCTTCAGTGTGGGCACCCGGCTGTGATAGCTGCTTGTGGCTTCACAGCCGGGTGCCCGCTGCGCATGCGTGAGTAGCGCTGCACTTCATGAATGGTCCTGTAATCTTCTGGGACCTCTCACGTGTCCCAAAAGACTACAGGGAGGACATCTTCCGCTTAGCGATCAGACCGGAAGTGGAAGCGGGTAACTGTCAAATTCGGGTACCCGCTCCCACCCCCCCGCTCCCCAAAGGTGCCAATCCTTAATAGGGAGTGGGGGAGTAGTCATTCAGGCGGAACTTCCCCTTTTGGGTGGAGCTCCGCTTTAAAGAAGAATTCTGGGTATGGATACTATTACATAGATACCACATTGGTCCAGCTTGGAATACTCTAACTCTATACATACCATACCTCTGAGATCCCTCTAGAAGCTGGAAATCAAGGAATAGATACTGCTGCTACACCAATCTCCACTAGCTTCCAAGTCCTGGGCCAAGCTGCTGGCCTTCTGCTCACTTGGCATTTACACCAATCAGAGAGTACTATGTATTTTCTCAATGAATTCAAAGTGTTCTGGGATTGGATGAGGTGGAAAACCAGTGGAAAGTTTAAAAAAGTCAAGAGCTGTTAAGTGGCCCAGCCGCTTTTCATAATTAAATAGAAATCAATGGTGGGGGTGGAGCACAGACTGCATACCTCCCACAAGCATCTTAAAGCAGGGGCGGGCACAGACCGATAAATAGCCCAAACACAGCAACGAATGCCCTGGCTCCACTGGTGTCACAAGGATCTGATCACAAGCAGACTGTATGGTGCCTACACACATCAAGATATCTGCACAGACAAGATCCTTCAACACCCACGGTGAAAAGGCCAAAGTATACACTGCCCCTCCCCCATTGGCTGTAGACAAAAGGGACAAAGTGTACCCCCACCATTGGCTGTGTACTACCCCAGCAGCGTAGGTTGGTGGTCTTGCCTTTTTTTAACCCCTCCTCCCCTTATTGAAGTACCCAAGGTGGCCATCTCGTCTGCCTACCCCTCAGGCCAGCCCCATGTACAGGTCTGTATGGCTGTGACAATCAGACTGTAATTCAAGAAACAGCAGAGTTTAATCAAAACTGTAATAATAATCGCCCCCACAAATCACAGAAAATAGCTGGGCCCCTCCCATCACCCTGCTGGGTGCTACGAAATTCTTAGTAAATAGAGAACACATGTAACCAGCAGCACAGTCTGGTCAGGCATCACATTTAACAAATGAGGTCACAATGGAACGGTGGAGTCCGGATTTCTATCATTGTAGAGTCTTTTAAATTAAGTGTCCCTCACTGCTGAGTACTTCGGGGCCCATAGTAGAAAGTAGGTGTCATCCTCCAGGTCCCCCTAGTCACACCATTAGCACCGTCTACTTTCCTTGTAGGTCTCTTTGTGCCACCCTGACTTGATTTCCAGGCTTTGGTTACTCAGTCTTTACAGGCTCAAGGTCTGTCTGTCTGTCTTTGGGGTCATCTCCAGGTTTGGGTCCAGTTTGTAGTCTCTCTGTAGTGACAGGTAAGTATTTCATTTTGGGGAACTTGTTGTTTCATTTCTCCATTCTCCAACATACTTTTCTTTGGAATCATTTGTTATATCTTTCATTCGAGATATTATGAGTTTTGGATGGATGAGGTGTTGATGAGTTGTTGCAGGCCACATGGTGTGGACTGGTCCTTGTTGGTCAGTAAGGCTTTATGGTGGTATAAGTTGGGATTTGTGTTTTGTATGTGGTCCCAGTATGATAAAACCCTCTTCTGTACCGGGAAACTGCCCAACTTGGACTGGTAAGTACTGTTGGAGTTGCTCAGGTGAACTTGGAGAAGGTACTTGCAGAATTCCAGATGGAATGTCTCTGTTGGGTTGGAATCCCATTTGGATTGGTCAAGACAGGTGAAGGTGACTGGACCTCATACTTTACTGCCATAAAGAAGGATTGGTGTGATGACAACATCAAAGATTTTAAACCAGGGTATGCAAGGTGTAGATGTGGGTCTAGTGAGGGTGTGCAGGGTGTAGATTTGGTTAATGGTGAGAGCATGAAGGGTGTAGGTGTGGGTATTGTGAAGGTATGCAGAGTGTAGATGTGCGTCACAGTGAGTGTGTACCAGTCGTAGATGTGAAACCTGGTGAGGGCACATCGGGTGTAGATGTGCAACCTGGTCAGGGCGTATCAGGTGTACATGTGAATCCTGCTGAGAGTGTGTAGGGTATAAATGTGGGTCTTGGTGACTGTATGTAGGATATAGATGTAAGTTCTCGTATAGGGTGTAGATGTGGGTCCTGGTGTTCGGGGGGTGGTATATCTTGATTGCCAAGGTTTGCCAGTACCCCTGTTGTGCTTTTTTGAAAACATTATGTTGCATTTGGAAGGTGAATATTTTTTCATTTCGAACACTGTTGAACAGTTTTCTGACACGGATCCCACTGTATGTGGTTGGATTGTACTGGTCTCTACTCTTGGTGATGGATGCTAGAAGGTCCTGGCAAAGAGCACATATGGACATACAGGGGAAAAGAATCCCTTCAAGAAGAGGGTCATTATCTCCTCCATGCCTCTGCTTTGTGGTGGTCTTAGTGTCCATTGTAGGGCTTCCTCCAGTCTTGCCTTCTGCTTGGTCTCACTTTTAGGCTGAAAATTAGATGATTAAAGGTGGGAATACACAATTAGAAAATCGACCAATCGGTCATCCGACGACCGAGAGGCGTTCGTTCGTTGGTCGAAAGCGTGGCCCACATTAACCAATCTAAAAAACCGTTCGTCGGGCAGTATGTAGTGTAGATGTCTTCCGTACAAGTGGAAGTGACACGGTGTGCGTGTGACTTTGTAGCCACGCCCCTTCCGACCAGAACGAAAGATATACACAACAGTTACCAGCAATGAGTATAATATTGTTTATTACATGACCTCTATACATAAATAGTGATACATAAAATATAATCTGCAGAATTCTGGTTTCATGATCTCATTGGGCCGATCTACTTTTAACATTTGGATTTTTCATTCGTGTTTACGAAGATTCCTCGGACATAAACATCCGGGTCATCTTCTGTTTCTGCTCATGTGTGATAGCGCTTGATTGATTTGACCGTCATACCACCGCATAGAAAATCGGTCGTTCGTATGCGAAACGACAACATTTTTCACTATTGTTCTCTCTCTCTCTCTCTCTCTTCTTTCTTCTTCTCCCTCTCCCCTTCTCTCTTCTCTTTCTTCTTCTCCCTCTCCCCTCCTCTCTTCTCTTTCTTCTTCTCCCTCTCCCCTCCTCTCTTCTCTTTCTTCTTCTCCCTCTCCCCTCCTCTCTTCTCTTTCTTCTTCTCCCTCTCCCCTCCTCTCTTCTCTTTCTTCTTCTCCCTCTCCCCTCCTCTCTTCTCTTTCTTCTTCTCCCTCTCCCCTCCTCTCTTCTCTTTCTTCTTCTCCCTCTCCCCTCCTCTCTTCTCTTTCTTCTTCTCCCTCTCCCCTCCTCTCTTCTCTCTTTTCTTCTCCCTCTCCCCTCCTCTCTTCTCTCTTTTCTTCTCCGGACTGACCATTTGGAAACTCAGGCACTGCCTGAGGGCCCGGGGTCCGTAGGGGGCCCCATGAGATGCCCCTGGTACCTTTTTCATAGGCTTTTTTGAGTTTGGGCAAGGACACAGGGGCCCCATGATCCCCTATTGCCCGGGGGCTCCATGAGTTGTCAGTCCGCCCCTGCACTATACCTTCTTAATTATCTGAGATATAAATATGTTTTTGCAGTTTCTGTGCTGTTGTTCAGTAAGTAATACCTTCAAATCCCACAGGATATAACAGAAGAATAAATGTTACTTATAATAAAGAAGAATTTGATGATAGAATTGATTAGCACTGACAGACAGACGCAACACTTCCCGGACAAATCATTGAAGTTCAGGACAGTTCCTGGCACATCTGTGTCCCTAGATGGCATTGGTCAGTATCGGGCTCTCAGGGGCCCCACAGGTGGATGGAAGAGACAGCTGACACTCTCAGATGGATGAAGAGAGAGAGAGAGGGGTAGAGACAGCTGTCTGCAGATCTCTGGAGTACAATGGAGCAATTGTAAGTGTCAGCTGCTGCCACCCCAACCTGTTCTCACTGCTGTGTGTATACACCATATATATATATATATATATAGATAGAAAGATGGGATCATCTATGTATATATCACCACCAGTGCCTCCATACATGGCCAATATCCACTCATCCCCACCACTCTCCCCTTTGTCTTTCTTTCTATTGAGGAGCAGCAATGAAATGATTCTATAATATAGGGCAGTCTAATGAATGATATCCAAGGATCTGTCACCCACACACACATCTACCACAAAATGGCCCAATCTGTCACCAGCTTTCAACTGTATGGTAAAATCTAATCATTATTCCAATTTCCTACTGAACCCTATACTGTATTGCAGGGGCGGACTGACAACTCATGGGGCCCCTGTGTTCTTGCCTAAACTCAAAAAAGCCTATGAAAAAGGTATCAGGGGCATCTCATGGGGCCCCCTACTGACCCCAGGCCCTCGGGCAGTGCCAGAGTCTCCAAATGGTCAGTCCGCCCCTGCTGTATTGCTTAACAGATTATACAGAAATTATCCAGCATGCTGAAAATTGTATGCACCTAAATCTACCTATATATTTATATATACACCAATCAGCCTCAACATTATGACTACCCACCAAATAATAAGTAGGTCCCTTTCATACCGTCAAAACAGCCCTGACCCATCGACGCATGGACCCGACTAGACTCCTGAAGGTATGCTGTGGTATCTGCCACCAAGCAGTCCGTAGCAGATCCTTGAGGTTCTTTAAGCTGCAAGGTGGGGCCTCCATGAAGCGGACTTGTTTCTCCAGCACATTCTACAGATGCTCAATAGGATTGAGATCTGGAGAATTTGGAGGCAAAGTCAATACCTTGAACTCGTTGTGTTTCTCAAACCAATCTTGAACCATTTTTGCAGTGTGGCAAGGCGCATTATCCTGCTGAAAGAGGCCACTGCCATCAGGAAATACCGTTTCCATGAAGGGGAGGAAATGGTCACCAACAATGTTTAGATAGGTGGTACGTGTCAAAGTAACATCCACATGAATGGCAGGAGCCAAAGTTTCCCAGCAGAACATTGCCCAAAGCAGGGGCGGACGGACCATTCAGGCACTCGGGCACTGCCTGAGGGCTCGGGGTCAGTAGGGGGCCCCATGAGATGCCACCAGGGGCGGACTGACCATTTAGGCACTCGGGCACTGCCTAAGGGCCGGGGTCAATAAGGGGTCCCATGAGATGCCCCTGGTACATTTCATAGGCTTTTTGGGTGTGGTTTGAGTGTGGAAGAGGACACAGGGACCCCATGATTTCCTATTGCCCGGGGGCCCCATGAGTTGTCAATCTGCCCATGGATGCCCCTGGTACCTTTCATAGGTTTTTTTGGGTGTGTTTTGATTGTGGGCAAGGACACAGGGGCCCCATGATCCCCTATTGCCCGGGGGCTCCATGAGCTGTCAGTCCGGCTCTGGCCCAAAGCATCAGACAGCCTCCGCCGGCTTTTTTTCTCCCAATCCTGGTGCTATCTCTGCCCCAGGTAAGTGACGCATACACACCAAGACATCCACATGATGTGAAATAAAACGCGATTTATCAGACCAGGCCATCATCTTCTATCGCTCCATGGTCCAGTTCTGATGCTCACGTTCCCATTGTAGATGCTTTTGGCTATGGACATGGGTCAGCATGGGCACCCTGACTGGTCTGAGACCAAACAGCCCCATACACAACAGACTTCGATGAACATTATTTCTGCTTTCAACACATACACTTCAGGGACAACATGTTCACTTGCTGCCTAATATATAACAGTACAGTATATACTGTTTGTGTTTATACTGTGTGTGTATATATACAGTTGTGTTCAAAATAATAGCAGTGTGTTGAAAAAAGTGAATAAAGCTGAAAATCCTTCTAATAGCTTTTATTTCCATCCACACAAATGCATTGGGAACACGACACATTCTATTCCAAATCACAACATGAAGAAAAATACATCAAATTTGTGTTGTTCCTCTAAAAAAATGGAAAAAAAGTGAATATTAGACGGTTCAAAAAAATCGCAGTGTTTGTATTCTTCTTTACAAACTCAAACATTCACTATATAAACTGAGAAATGTTTGAAGATTTTGCTTTCCTTTGAATGACTTCATGAATATTTGGTTGTAGTCGCACTGTTTCTGAGAACTGCTGTACATCTGTGTTGCATGGAGTCCCCCAACTTCTGGCCCCTGTGATCAGGTATTCCAGCCCAGGATGATTGGACCACATTCCACAGTTCTTCTCTATTTCTTGGTTTTGCCTCAGAAACGGCATTTTTGATGTCACCCCACAAGTTTTCTATTGGATGAAGATCCGGGGATTGGGCTGGCCACTCCATAATGTCCATCTTGTTAGTCTGGAACCAAGATGTTGCACGTTTACTGGTGTGTTTGGGGTCGTTGTCTTGTTGGAACACCCATTTCAAGGGCATTTCCTCTTCAGCATAAGGCAGCATGACCTCTTCAAGTATTCTGATGGATTCAAACTGATCCATGATCCCTGGTATGCGATAAATAGGCCCAACACCGTAGTATGAGAAACATCCCCATATCATGATGCTTGCACCACCATGCTTCACGGTCTTCACAGTGTACTGTGGCTTGAATTCAGTGTTTGGGGGTCGTCTGACAAACTGTCTCCGCCCACTAGACCCAAAAAGAACAATCTTACTTTCATCAGTCCACAAAATGTTGCGCCATTTCTCTTTAGGCCGGTCAATGTGCTCTTTGGCAGATTGTAACCTCTTCAGCACGTCTTTTTCCCAACAGTGGGACTTTGCGGGGACTTCTTGCAGATAGCTTGGCTTCACATAGGCGTCTTCTGATTGTAACAGTCCTCACAGGGAACGTCACACCTTCTTTCATCTTCCTGGAGCTGATTGTTGGCTGAGTCCGCGCCATGTTGGCTATTCTTCTATCCATTCCAATGGTAATTTTTCGCTTTCTTCCACGTCTTTCAGGTTTTGGTTGCCATTTTAAAGCATTTGCCATCATTTTAGCTGAGCAGCCGATCATTTTCTGCACTTCTTTATATGTTTTCCCCTCTCAAATCAACTTTTTAATTAAGGTACGCTGTTCTTCTGAACAATGTCTGGAACGACCCATTTTCCTCAGAATTTCAGAGAGAAATGCACTGTAACCAGCATGTCCAACATTTGCTGCCTTCCTTCCTTAAATAAGGGCAATCATTGCCACCTGTTTTTCAAAGAATGAATGACCTCACTAATAGAACTCCACACTGTGATTATTGTGAACACGCCCCTTTCAATGAGTGATTCAATGACACAGAATCAGCAGCATGCATGTCATGACTGTTGGGTCTGTTGGATTTATATTACTCTACTACACCTGCTAGGAAATTATTTGCCATGTAGAAATATCATTTCTACCAAAAACAATGATTGATCCGGTTAGTGATGTCTGACTGCTATTATTTTGAACACAACTATATATATATATATATATATATATATATATATATATATACACGTTGTTTGGGGGGGTTTAAATAATTTCCTTGCAAAAAAATGCTGATTTTTACATGCAAACAAAAAGTGGTCTTCCAGCGGTTAATACCTGTCAATTTTACAAAGCAAGGTTGGTACCTCTTTATCCTATCTTATTTTATGTGATTTTATAGCATACAAATCTGACTGTCCTGTGTGTAATTTTTGTACATTTTTTGTTGTTGTTTTGTTTAATTCTTAAAAAAAAGAATATCCATGGGGTTGGGGGCTTTATTGAGCAGTTATCATGAATCTGGCAATGTCAGAGGAATGTCCTTGGAAGTTGGGGGACATGCGGCAGTGATGGATGGCATGAAATCCAGAGATAGTTTATGAATGTTGCCATCGGACAGATGTCCAGATGACGTGGCGTCACACATTTTTCAGGGCGGTTTGTGTGATGCATGTCAGGAATTCCCCAGATAAATCTCAATAATGTGGAATAGATGGTGGCGTTCTTTGGGCACATCACAGGGCACCGCACACACCTGACCGCCATGGAAGAGCCTGAAATAGCTGCAGGGGCTCCTCCATCCGCAGAACATTGTCAGTGAGTCAGACAGTAGCAGATGTTCGATGTCAGCTGCCTGAACAAAACCCTCATTGTGCCAGGGCGTCTCCACCACAGCCGGCCACAGTCAGGGCACTGCCATCCCCACATTCCCTCACCCTGCCCACAATGTACTGCACCCACCAGCATTCCCATGCATACATTAGATACATCAACTAGCCTGATTAAAGTCACTTAATCCCTAATAGGTCAGAACTGTAGACTTATTTGGAAAGAAGTTTAAAGCAGAGTTCCGGACCCTGCCCCCCCCCCAAAAAAATTAAAAGTTAGCAGCTGCTGGCACTGCCATCTTCACTAAGGGAAACTGGTGACGAAGCCGTGTGGCTTCACTGCTGGTTTCCTACTGCACATGCGCAAAGCACGCTGCACTTTGTTAATGGGCCGTAGTCCTCCTGGGACCTTGGATGTGTCCCAGAGGGCTGCAGGCGGGGCGGACTCACCATTTGGAAACTCGGGCACTGCCCGAGGGCCTGGGGTCAGTAGGGGGCCCCATGAGATGCTCCTGGGCTTTTTTGAGTTTGGGCAAGGACACAGGGGCCCCATGATCCCCTATTGCCTGGGGGCCCCATGAGTTGTCAGTCCGCCCCTGGCTGCAGGGGGAGCCAAACTTTCAGTTTGCCACAGGAAACCAGGTACCCGCTCCTCCCTCAAAAGTGCCAAATGCAGCAGTGGGGGGGGGGGGGGGGGCAGAAAAGTGGAGCTTCCACTTTTGGGTGGCACCCCACTTTATATATGATTATGTACACTATTTTGCCAAAAATCTGTGGACACCTGGCCATGACAATATGAGCTTGTTGGACAACTGATTCCTACAGGACAGAAAGATACCAGGTTTCAAATTGATGGCACCAAAACCAATTGCTGGTAAAGGTGTTGGCCCAACAGGACCAGCATTGCCCATGTCCTACCTAAAATTACCAAACGGATGCCACAGCGGATAGTGCAGGCTGAGGTTGGTTTTTTAGGGATGCAGACCATCAACTGAGCTCCAAAATGTGCTGAACCAAAAAAATTGACTTCATTCTTCCTGGACATTCTCCCTGGTGCAAAATGTTTCTGACCAGCACGAGACAATGTATTCTTGATATGCCAGTGTTTGACTGTCTCAGGAAATATTGGAATGGTTGTAGGCCCCTCTGTGACCCTGGCCAATGTTCTCTGGCTGAACACAGTCAAAAGCAAAGTTAATTGGATGGAATGGACTTTCTTGGCCAATGGCTGCTCTTTCTCTCCAGGCCGCCAACATTCCTCAAGATATTGGAGGGTGTCTGTAAGAACTTGTGCCCATTTGTGAGGTCAGGTACTGATGTTGGATGAGAAGACCTGGCCAACCAATGGCGTTCCAATTAATTACAGAGGTGTTTAGTAGCGTTGAGATGGTGGAGGTAGATGAAGAGCACCATGCAGGAATAGAATTGGGGCTCCCTTTCTTCAGGGTTTTTGTAGTGTTAGATCTGTTGGTCTGTAGTTTGTATACAAATAAATATAAGAATGTTCTGAAGTGTCTGTTGTGCCTGCAGCTTTACCATCCTCCACTCTTCTGAAAACTTTCCACAAGATTTTGGAGGGTGTCTGTGACATTCTGTGCTCATTTGTGAGGTCAGGTACTGATGATGGATGGGACTTGGCTCACAATCAGTGCTCCAATTCCTTCCAAAGGTGTTCAGTAGGGTTGAGGTGCAGGACACCCAAGTTCCTCCACACCAAACTGGTCAAAGCATGTCTTTATGGAGATGTTGGTTGAGAAGACCTGGCTCATTCTAGTTCATCCCAAAGGTGTTCAGTAGGGTTGAGGTCAGGGCTCTGTGCAGGACACTTGACTTCTTCCACACCAAACTGGTCCTACTGGTCCATACTGGACCATAACTGGTCATGTCTATGTGGAGCTGGCTTTGCACACAGTCATGATGGAACAGAAAAGGTTCTTCACCAATCTGTTACCACAAGGCTTGCAGAGCACAATTGTCTACAATGTCTTGTATGATGTACTATTAATAAGACCCTTCACTGCAGACACCTGAACTCTATCATTTGTAGGGGGGTCTACATACTTTGGTCATATAGTGTACAAGAAGGCTTTGTATTGCTTCACTCTGACTTTTGGAAGGAAAGTTATTGCAACAATTGTTTCTGTTTAGTCTGGCCAGTCATAAATATCATGAAATGTATACGATGTTAGTAATGTAATGTATTCATGTAATGACCTGTAATGTATACAATTATTATAAAATGTATCCAACGTAACTGCCCAAATCTTCTTTTTAATTCTAGAGAGGACAGAGCTCAGAGCTGGTACTAGACCAGTGGACTCCAAACTGTGGCCTGGAGGCCGGATGTGGCCCTTTGCTTGCTTTTATATGGCCCTTGGGGCATTACTCCCCCCACTGTCAGCAACAGTGTGGCATATTTCCTGCCACTGACACTGACAAAAGAACACTATTCCTCCTATTGATACCAATGATGGTCCACTATCAGGGGCGGACTGACAACTCATGGGGCCCCCGGGCAATAGGGGATCATGGGGCCCCTGTGTCCTTGCCCAAACTCAAAAAAGCCTATGAAAAAGGTACCAGGGGCATCTCATGGGGCCCCCTACTGACCCCGGGCCCTCGGGCAGTGCCCAAGTTTCTAAATTGTCAGTCCACCCCTGGGGACTATTCCTCCTAGTGATACCAATGATGGGGCACTATTCCTCCCACTGACACCAATGATGGGGCACTATTCCTCCAACTGACACCAATGATGGGACAATATTCCTCCCACTGACACCAATGATGGGGCACTATTCCTCCCACTGACACCAATGATGGGGCAATATTCCTCCCACTGACACCAACGATGGGGCACTATTCCTCCCACTGACACCAATGATGGGGCAATAATCCTCCCACTGACACCAATGATGGGGCACTATTCCTCCCACTGACATCAATGATGGGGCACTATTCCTCCCACTGACACCAATGACGGGGCACTATTCCTCCCACTGATACCAATGATGGGGCAATATTCCTCCCACTTACACCAATGATGGGGCACTATTCCTCCCACTGACACCAATGATGGGGCACTATTCCTCCCACTGACACCAATGATGAGGCACTATTCCTCCCACTGACACCAATGACGGGGCAATATTCCTCCCACTGACACCAATGACGGGGCACTATAATAATAATAATAATAATAATAATAATAAATCCTGTATAATAATAATAATAATAGTTAATAATAATAATAATAATAATAATAAATCCTGTATAATAATAATAATAATAATAATAATAATAATAATAAATCTTGTACAATAATAATAATAAATCCTGTATAATAATAATAATAATAATGATAATATAAATCCTGTATAATAATTATAATAATAATTCCTATATAATAATAATAATAATAATAAATCTTGTACAATAATAAATCCTGAATAATAATAATAATAATAATAATAAATCCTGTATAATAATAATAATAATAATAATGATAATATAAATCCTGTACAATAATTATAATAATAAATCCTATATAATAATAATAATAATAATAATAAATCCTGAATAATAATAATAATAATAATAAATCCTGTATAATAATAATAATAATAATAATAATAAATCCTGTATAATAATAATAATGAAAAATGCATATAAAATGCGCTAAAAAACGCATTGAAAGATGCCTGATTATGCAGCAGCACTACTGCGAACCCAAACTAGGAGAAACACTTCGCCAATTACCGTTAGAGCCCCAGCCCAGCGCACCACAAGTGAGTCACGTTGATCCTTTGTACATGGTGTCACCGGGAAGTGAAGGGTTAACCGCTGCGTTTTCGTGGTGTCATGTGACTATGCACAGCGAAATCTTGTCCCGGGGAGATCTGGGGTCACACTCCGCAGTGAGCTCACCCCACGGGAATGTTTCCTTCCCCCGCTACTGAGGCTGGAGCTCGGCCAGCATCTGCTTATCACACCGGATTAAGGCACAACTCCGGCTACCATCCTGTTCCATACAATGAAAGACAAGCTCGATCTCTAAGCTGGCCATACACTGTACAATCTGATTGTACAATCTCCTTTACGTTTACCAAAACTATGTAATAAGAGGACAACTTAAACAGTCCATTCGAATAGTATCCAATCAGGCAGGCCCTTGCACTACATAGTTGATGGTAGATCTAAACAATGTTGCACAATCAGATTGTGTGATGCGTTTTCAGCCTCACCCTCGGTTCTCACCTGCAGCGTTTTGCAGAATCGCAGTACAATCCTTTTAACATGATTTCCTATGGGACAGGTTCACATCTCAGCGTTTTCACCTGGTGCATTTTTTGGAAAGGGGCGGGGACTTTTTTGAATGCAAAACTTTGCGTTTTTTGGTTCTATAGACTTCCACGGAAACGCTACAGAAAATCATGTATTGCATTTTTGCTGCATTTTTGCTGCGTTTTGAGTTTTGAATCTGCCTAGCAACAAGAAAATTTAAAAAAAAAGCATCAGAAATGCGACAAAAACACACGTGCAAAACTCAATGCAGAAACAGCTCAAACGCAACGTACATAGGTGTGAACCTGGCCTTACTGGGTACTGTCTGGTTTGCTCTGTACACTGTCCGCCCAAAAGAACTGTCCTTTATTTCAAATAAAATCTTATTTTTACCTTTTTTAATTCTTTTTTTTTTCATTCCTGTGCTGCTGATCTCCTCCAGGCTATATCAGCCACTTCCTGTCTATGTGCATCGGCTGCACATGATTGCTCTGCAATGGTTTCCCGGTGGTGACAATGGTGGACCTTGTCTGGGCCATTTGTAGTCTCCATCAGAAGCACACATGACAGGGTGGCAACACAGGAGCACAACTGGGAGACTGAGACAGAGCATTGTCACCTTATAACAGGAAGTTCATGAACAGGGCAGGATCGCCGGGGATTATTTTCCCAAATAATTGATATGCAAAGATTGAAAATGACTTTTTAAAATGACATGAACATGGCAAAGCTTCAGTGAGATTGTAGAGGTTGAGTTTATATCAACTTTAAAGTCAAGAAAGTTCACTTTCTCAATCAACATTGACTATTTTGGGGGGGGGGTCAGTGAATTTTGTATTGAGTAATGACATAAAAAGGAAAATATTAACCATTTTGAATTCGTATGCTGCTAGCATTAGCAGATAGATAGGAAGATATATTATATTTACTAGTTTCAAACAGATTTTTACATTTCTTTAGTTAAAGTATTACTAAACTCCGGACCCTGCATTCACTATATCTGCTCTCCCCGGACCCCGCATTCACTATATCTGGTCTCCCCGGACCCTGCATTCACTATATCTGCTCTCCCCGGACCCCGCATTCACTATATCTGGTCTCCCCGGACCCTGCATTCACTATATCCGCTTTCCCCGGACCCAGCATTCACTATATCCAGTCTTCCCGGACCCTGCATTCACTATATCCGCTCTCCCCGGACCCTGCATTCACTATATCCGGTCTCCCCGGACCCTGCATTCACTATATCCGCTCTCCCCGGACCCTGCATTCACTAAATCCGCTCTCACCGGACCCTGCATTCACTATATCCGCTCTCCCAGGACCCTGCATTCACTATATCTGGTCTCCCCGGACCCCGCATTCACTATATCCGTTCTCCCCGGACCCTGCATTCACTATATCTGCTCTCCCCGGACCCCGCATTCACTATATCTGCTCTCCCCAGACCCCGCATTCACTATATCCGGTCTCCCCTGACCCCGCATTCACTATATCCGGTCTCCCCGGACCCCGCATTCACTATATCCGATCTCCCTGGACCCTGCATTCACTATATCCGCTCTCCCGGCACCCTGCATTCACTATATCTGCTCTCCCCGGACCCTGCATTCACTATATCCGCTCTCCCCGGACCCCGCATTCACTATATCTGGTCTCCCCGGACCCTGCATTCACTATATCTGGTCTCCCCGGACCCCGCATTCACTATATCTGCTCTCCCCGGACCCTGCATTCACTATATCTAGTCTCCCAGGACCCTGCATTCACTATATCCGGTCTCCCTGGACCCTGCATTCACTTTATCTAGTCTCCCCGGACCCTGCATTCACTATATCTGCTCTCCCAGGACCCTGCATTCACTATATCGGCTCTCCCTGGACCCCGCATTCACTATATCTGGTCTCCCCGGACCCCGCATTCACTACATTCGCACTCCCTGGACCCTGCATTCGCTATATCTGGTCTCCCTGGACCCCGCATTCACTACATTCGCACTCCCTGGACCCTGCATTCGCTATATCTGGTCTCCCCGGACCCTGCATTCACTACATTCGCACTCCCTGGACCCTGCATTCACTATATCTGGTCTCCCCGGACCCTGCATTCACTATATCTGGTCTCCCCGGATCCTGCATTCACTATATCTGGTCTCCCCGGACCCTGCATTCACTATATCTGGTCTCCCCGGACCCTGCATTCACTATATCTGGTCTCCCGGACCCTGCATTCACTATATCTGGTCTCCCAGGACCCTGCATTCATTATATCTTGACTCCCACAGTACACAGAACATGGGAATGTAATTATTTTAGTAAATATAAACTGCTAAATACTTTTTCTCATCAGCAGTATATAGCAGTCTTGTGACTTCTATCAGTGTCCAACTGAGGACTGGTTAAAGTTTGAAGAAGCTTTCATTTTGCTCTAGGAGGATGCAGAACACCTGACCTCTGTCTGGACAGTGCTGATTGGCCCTGTGCTAATCACATGCACCCTCCCAAGAAAAAAATAAACCTCTCTAGCAATACACACCAAACTGAGCATGTGCAGAGTGACTCCACAAGATATGTCTTATCAGGAGATAAGACAGGGGCACTGGAAGAAGGGCAGGATTAGAGAAGACAAGATCAAACAACCTTTTTACACGTCTTACGGCATGTCCCCCGACTTTGAAATCATGCAACTTCATTGTAAATCACACGATTTCAAAGTCAGACTTGATGTGACTGTTGGGTAAGGCTTGGTTCACACTGGATGCGATTTAAAATTGCGTTTGTTAAGACACTGACATTCACATTCATTAGATCTGATTTCAGGTGCAATTTCAATTCCCAAATCGCACCTGAAATTGCGGCGGTGTGATCCAGAACTAAGGCTTGGTTCACACTGGATGCGATTTAAAATCGTGCGTTTTGTTTGCAATTTCACCGCGTTTTCTGAAGATTTGTTTGCAACTTGTGAAGATTTCCCAACGATTTCTTGCGTTTTCCATTGCGTTTTCTGGTGGTTTCTTGCAATTTCCATGTCCTGCTACTTGTCAGAGGGAACATCAGAGGGGATGTGGGGCTGTACTAGTCACATGGAGGAACAATGTGAGGGTCAGGCTTGAACAGGCAGACAGCAGGAAAAAAAATAAAAATGATCAGGAATCGCACATATTTAGACACACTTGCGTTTTGCAGTGCGATTTCTATTGTAGTCTATGTGAAATCGCAACAAACTGCAGAAAAACTAATACAAGAACTACTTTTGAAGTGGCGCTGCAGCAAATCACGTATGTTAGGACACTCACACTCACATTCATTAGATGCGATTTCACTTACGATTTCAATTCCCAAATCGCACCTGAAATCGCGGCGGTGTGAACCAGGGCTAAACCGGATAACAAGACCAGGTCCTGGACTTCCATTGCTTCTTAGTGAAGGCCGCACCTGCTGATTGCACAATGAAGGAGCAACAGCTCAGTGATAAGGTTCACATCTCCTGTAAGCACATTCCCTGGGTTAGACTGACAGCACTTTTAAAAGCAAAAAAGCCCAGTGCTTCCCATTCCTCTCCCAGAGTGCTGCACAGAGGATTACAGGAAGCTGATATGAAGGTGGATTTAGGTACTTATGCTAGCTCCATGTAAGACAACATACATGACAGCTCAGCACTCAGTGTAGCCGTGTACAGTCCTCATACCATGTGTTTCATTATTAGGATTCTCCCTCTTTCCTGGATAGGATGTGGGAGATTGGGCTCTGATGTTTTGCTACCCTGAGATTGTGGATGAGACATTCTCACTCAAGAAACAAGATAGGAATCCTATAACAGGTAACGCCCCCTATAGAGACACAAAGTATGAAGAATTGTGGAGAAAAAATGACTGGGAATTATTTAATTAGAGAACGCCGATAAATGATCAATAAGGAAAATATCAGAAGAGTACATAGAGAAGGTGAGGAGACAGGAACACAATGTGACAAAATATACACAGAGGAGATGATATAACTGGAAATATACTAGACAACAAAAGGAGGGACAGGGACAGGTAAGATAGATAGGAGGGGGGGGGGGCAGGTAAGAAAGATAGGAGAGGAGGGACAGGTAAGAAAGATAGGAGGGGGGGGGCAGGTAAGATAGATAGGAGGGGGGGGGCAGGTAAGATAGATAGGAGAGGGGGGGACAGGTAAGATAGATAGGAGGGGGGGGGCAGGTAAGATAGATAGGAGAGGGGGGGACAGGTAAGATAGATAGGAGAGGAGGGACAGGTAAGATAGATAGGAGGGGGGGGGGCAGGTAAGAAAGATAGGAGAGGAGGGACAGGTAAGATAGATAGGAGAGGGGGGGCAGGTAATATAGATAGGAGAGGGGGGACAGGTAAGATAGATAGGAGGGGGGGACAGGAAAGATAGATAGGAGAAGGGGGAGGGACAGGAAAGATAGATAGGAGAGGGGGGATAGGTAAGATAGATAGGAGGAGGGACAGGTGAGATAGCTAGGAGAGGGGGACAGGTAAGATAGATAGGAGAGGGGGGGACAGGTAAGATAGATAGGAGGGGGGGGCAGGTAAGATAGATAGGAGGGGGGGGGGCAGGTAAGATAAGGTATAGAAGAGGAGAGGGGACAGGTAAGATAAGGTATGGGAGGGGAGGGGGGACAGGTATAATAGATATAACAGGGGAGTGGGGACAGGTAAGATAGATAGGAGAGGGGGGGGCAGGTAAGATAGATAGGAGAGGGGGGACAGGTAAGCGAGATAGGAGAGGGGGGGCAGGTAAGTTAGATAGGAGAGGAGGGGCAGGTAAGATAGATAGGAGAGGGGGGCAGGTAAGATAGATAGGAGGGGAGGGCAGGTAAGATAGATAGGAGGGGGGGGCAGGTAAGATAGATAGGAGGGGGGGGCAGGTAAGATAAGATAAAGAAGAGGAGAGGGGACAGGTAAGATAAGGTATGGGAGGGGAGGGGGGACCGGTAAGGTATGGGAGGGGAGGGGGGACAGGTGATGTAGATATAGAGGGGAGGGGGGCAGGTAAGATAAAATATAGGAGAGGAGGGGGGACAGGTAAGATATAAGAGGGGAGGGGGAACAGGTAAGCTATAGGAGGGGAGGGGGGATGGGTTTGATAGCTATAGGAGAGGAGGTGGGGAGAGGTGTAATAGATGTAAGAGGAGAGTGGGGACAGGTAACATAGATATTTGGGGGGGAGACAAATAAGATATGGGGGGGAGGTAAGATGGATATAGGAGGGTGTACAGTAAAAATCACCATCAAAAAGCTACAAGGAGCAGCACCCCTCCCAGAGTTCCCCGCTCTATTGTTCCATTGTATCCATAGATTCCATAGGGATGACATCATCGGGTTACACTGACATCATGGACATCATGGACCCCCAGCGGGGAAGGAGAATTCTCAGAATAAGAGTCGTAATTTGAATTAAAATGAGATTAAAGAAATGCAAACTCAGCAAAGTATGGATGAGATGTACAGAGCCAGAGCAAGATAAGAAATGTCAGATTTAGAGAAGAATGATGAATCTATGGGGGGGGGGGGGCAGGTCTGGGCAGGCTGTAAAGGAAGATAAAAGACATAGAGAACGAATACGGGTGACACAGCCCACACACACGTTTTGGTGCCTCGAATGTTAGATCTGTTCCCGGGTATATTTGGCCCGCTGATTCCAAAAATGGCGCCACTTTCTTCCTATCAGCTCTAGTTTTTCAGGTACGGCATGCATCCCGTATACCTTCACTCTGGGCGGGATATTTTATTAGAGTGTTTTATATGATCTCCTTGTAGTAGGAAAGAAACTCCACTAAGGTGGTCGATCTGCAAAAGTGAAAGGATGTGAGTGACAACATATATACTCCTCCTGTAATACAGTCAATAACTTACATTTTAGGATCCAATGTTTCTGATGTAAACAGGTCTCTCTATATCCATTAACTTCTACCCACAAACAGGGCTGTGGATAAGGGGGTGCCATCAGTCCTCCTGTACAGGGCCCAGCCCAGCAGGGGGCCCAGGCAACTAGGTGAATGGGATGTGGGCAGGAAGGGTGATCAGCACAGCATGGGGGGAAATTACTGGAACCGATCCCCTGTATGGATCTCTCTGCAGCAGCTTAAAGCCGGCTTCTTCTACTCTCCCACCCACAGGCTTTAAGCTGCTGTAGAGAGAGCCATACAGGGGATTGGTTCCATTCAGGGGCGGACTGACCATTTGGAAACTCAGGGGGGCCAATGAGATGCCCCTGGTACCTTTTTCATAGGCTTTTTTGAGTTTGGGCAAGGACACAGGGGCCCCATGATCCCCTATTGCCTGGGGGCCCCATGAGTTGTCAGTCCACCCCTGGTTCCAGTAATTGCCCCTCTGCCACACCCATCTCCCTCCCTGTGCACCATATGTTTCCCCCTGCTGCCCAGGCCCCCCTGTGTGCCCCCACCCCCGCAGTGCTGCCGGCTTCCCTCCTCTCTTTTCCACAGTCAGCTGCACTCAATAGGATCCTTCAGGATGGAGAGTGGGGGAAGGGTTCAGTATATATATCACATTTACCAGCCCCTTCCTTTCCTGAATGAACACAATGAGTGATCAGTAATGATCACTCCCTGTGTTCATTCATAAAGGAAGCATAGTAAACTGAGTTTTTTTTTTGGGGGGGTGGGGCCCTGTCAGGTTGGCTGTTTGGGGCCCCATGGTTTCTAACAGCAGCCCTGCACACAAACTAGGTAACAGAAGAACAAGTCGATCGGCAAGATCTTTTCAAAAACTGACCCAAAATTGCCCCTCTGCCACACCCATCTCCCTCCCTGTGCACCATATGTTTCCCCCTGCTGCCCAGGCCCCCCTGTGTGCCCCCACCCCCGCAGTGCTGCAAGCTTCCCTCCTCTCTTTTCCACAGTCAGCTGCACTCAATAGGATCCATCAGGATGGAGAGTGGGGGAAGGGTCCAGTATATATATCACAGTTACCAGCCCCTTCCTTTCCTAAATGAACACAATGAGTGATCAGTAATGATCACTCCCTGTGTTCATTCATAAAGGAAGCATAGCAAACTGAGTTGTTGTTTTTTTGGGGGGTGGGGCCCTTTCAGGTTGGCTGTTTGGGGCCCCGTGGTTTCTAACAGCAGCCCTGCACACAAACTAGGTAACAGAAGAACAAGTCGATCGGCAAGATCTTTTCAAAAACGGACCCAAAATTATATAAATTCGACCCTAAGAAGCTGGAGCTGATGCAGTCTAGCCAATGAAATTTGCGGAATCAGCGACTTAAAAAATAACCCAAAACAAGTCTAAAAAGCAAGGACCAAAAAAAAAAAGATTTTTTTTTTTTTTTTTTTGAGTTTTATTATTTATTGAGAAGACAAAACGAGACGAAACCACAAATAATCAATGAATCTCTACAATTATTTCAGGCATGTATATAATGCTGTCAGTTGGATATGTATTATACATTCACATCAGTCCCTGCCCTCCAGGAGAGTTCCAGTCCCTCTGTAAGAAAATAAAAGTCAGCAGCTACAAATACTGTAAAAACTCCCCCTCCAGAGGATTCCCCCCCCCCCCTCCTGACCGGGCCATTTTTTTGCGTTATGAAGCTGCGTTATTTTAACGGACAATTGTGCGGTCGTGCAACGCTGCACCCAAATGAAATTGACATCCTTTTTTCCCCACAAACAGAGCTTTCTTTCTGAGGCGTTTGATCACCTGTGCGGTTTTTATTTTTTGTGTTATAAAAAATAAAAGACCGACAATTTTGAAAAAAAAAACAATATTTTGGACTTTTTGCTATTAAACATATCCAGTAAAAAAAAATTAAAAATCAAATTTCGTCATAAATTTAGGCAAAAATGTATTCTGCTCCATGTCTTTGCTAAAAGAAAAATCCCAATACGTGTAAATTAATTGGTTTACATGAAAGTTATAGCGTCTACAAATGGCGGTATAGATACTGGGATTTGTTTTTAATTTTTACTAGTAATGGCGGTGATCAGTGAATTATAGCGGGACTGCGGCGGGCATTCTGTCACTGGGGGGGGGAACTGACTTGGTGTCACTGACATCCCCAGTGACAGCAATACAGTGATCAGTGCTAATAAAAAGCACTGACACTGTACTAATGGCACTGGGCAGGAAAGGGCGATCATAGGGTTAACCATGTGCTGTTTTACTATGTGCTGTGTGCTTCACTGTAAGCACACTGCTTTGTATGTCTGTGCTATGCAGAGCCATGCATTGCAGTGTGCAGGAGCTGACAGGGGAGAGATCTGTATTGTTTACTTACAGTTCTCTCCCTCCATCAGTAATGCTCCTCGATCACCAGGTGACGGCGAGTAATCACCGGCCAGGACCCGGTGATTGACAGCCGGGGCCACAAATAGTGGCATGGGTAGGGTGCGCGCTCCCCCTACCTGTAAATGCAAAATCACGTATATATACGTGATTTTGCACACCCGTGCCGCCCTGTAGCAGTATTACTGCCATAGGGCAGATGGGAAGTGGCCACTCACTTGTCCCTCGATCCCGCGGTGTCCTCCCCCAGCAGCCCGTCTCACCGGCTATCCAGTGTTCCCGGTACCAGCTTCTCCAGCGTGGGCACCCGGCTGTGACAGCTTGCGGCTTCACAGCCGGGTGTCCACTGCGCATGCACAAGTAGCGCTGGACTTTCTGAATGGTCCAGTAGTCTTCTGGGACCTGTCACATGTCCCAGAAGACTACAGGGTAGGAGGGGCAAGGGGGACAACTTCAGCTTCCGGATGCCTACGCAAGTGCAATGGAAGTGGGAGCGGGTACCTGTCAGTTTTGGATACCCACTCCCCCCGCTCCCCAAAGGTGCCAATCCCTAATGGAGAGCAGGGGATCGGTCTTTAACCCCTTGGCGCTGGCGCCTCCCGGCCCTTTAAGGGTTTCAGATGCCGGGAGGCGGGGTTTAGGGTCATGATCAGGAAAGGTCCCAATCAAAAGAGGAGATTGGGAGCTTTCCGTGAGTACAAGACATGTGTGATGGGAGCACACAAGGTCCAAATTGGGCCCAATTAGCCATTTTCCCTCCTCGGTGTCATGTGACTCGTTAGTGTTACAAGGTCTCAGGTGTGAATGGGGAGCGGGTGGGTTACATTTGGTGTTATCGCTCTCACTCTCTCATACTGGTCACTGGAAGTTCAACATGGCACCTCATGGCAAAGAACTCTCTGAGGATCTGAACAAAAGAATTGCTGCTCTACATAAAGATGGCCGAGGCTATAAGAAGATTGCCAAGACCCTGAAACTGAGCTGCACATGGTGGCCAAGACCATACAGTGGTGTAACAGGACAGGTTCCACTCAGAACAGGTCTCACCATGGTCCACCTAAGAAGTTGAGTGCACGTGCTCAGCGTCATATCCAGAGGTTGTCTTTGGGAAATAGAAGTATGAGTGCTGCCAACATTGCTGCAGATGTTGAAGGGGTGGGGGGGTCAGCCTGTCAGTGCTCAGACCATACGCCGCACACTGCGTCAAATTGGTCTGCATGCAGGGGCGGACTGACCATTTGGAAACTCGGGCACTGCCCGAGGGCCTGGGGTCAGTAGGGGGCCCCATGAGATGCCCCTGGTACCTTTTTCATAGGCTTTTTTGAGTTTGGGCAAGGACACTGGGACCCCATGATCCCCTATTGCTCGGGGGCCCCATGAGTTGTCAGTCCGCCCCTGTCTGCATGGCTGTCGTCCCAGAAGGAAGCCTCTTCTAAAGATGATCCACAAGAAAGCCCGCAAACAGTTTGCTGAAGACAAGCAGACTAAGGACATGGATTACTGGAACCATGCCCTGTGGTCTGATGACACCAACATCAACTGATTGGGTTCAGATGGTGTCAAGCGTGTGTGGCGGCAACCAGGTGAGGAGTACAAAGACAAGTGTGTCTTGCCTACAGTTAAGCATGGTGGTGGGAGTGTCCATGGTCTGGGGCCCCATGGTGGTGGGAGTGTCATGGTCTGGGGCCCATGGTGGTGGGGGTGTCATGGTCTGGGGCTGCATGAGTGCTGCCGGCACTGGGGGCTACAGTTCATTGAGGGAACCATGAATGCCAACATGTTACTGTGACATACTGAAGCAGAGCATGATCCCCTCCCTTCGGAGACTGGGCCGCAGGGCAGTATTCCAACATCACGACCCCAAACACACCTCCAAGATCACCACTGCCTGGCTAAAGAAGCTGAGGGTGAAGGTGATGGACTGGCCAAGCATGTCTCCAGACCTAAACCCTATTGAGCATCTATGGGACATCCTCAAACGGAAGGTGGAGGAGCGCAAGGTCTCTAACATCCACCAGCTCCATGATGACGTCATGGAGGAGTGGAAGAGGATTCCAGTGGCAACCTGTGAAGCTCTGGTGACCTCCATGCCCAAGAGAGTTAAGACAGTGCTGGAAAATAATGGCGGCCACACAAAATATTGACACTTGGGGCCCAATTTGGACATTTTCACTTAGGGGGGGACTCACTTTTGTTGCCAGCGGTTTAGACAGCAAATTTACATGTTATACAAGCTGTACGCTGACTACGCACATTGTAGCAAAGGGTCATTTCTTCAGTGTTGTCACATGAAAAGATAGAATCAAATATTTACACAAATGTGAAAAGGGGGGGGACTCACTTCTGGGACATACTGTATATCCGGCCCCCAGTATTATTATAGTACAGTATACAATGCCATTGAGTCTCTCCTATACTCTCCTATAGAGGGGGTTCCGGACACCTGCCTCATCTAGCTCAGTGGGAAGTGACATGGAAATACTTCTGTAGTATAAAGGGTTAAAGTGTCAGCTGTCCCCCAGCTGTCCCCCCCCCCCCCCCCATCATGTGGTACCAGGGAGGGGGCATATATAGAGCCAGGTGACCAGGGGGGGGGGGGCATCTCATTGCTGGAAGCTGCTGCTGCTGGACACACACAGGACAGTCACAGACACAGGTGAGAGCCCAGGGGGTGTGAGGGGTGGTGGGGTGCCCCCAGGGCTGCAAGCTAGCTGACTACAGGGATCCAGGGTTGGACAGGGCAATGTTCTGCAGAATTACCATTATAAAGGGCAATGTTCTGCAGTTATCCATTACACAGAGCAATGGGCTGCACAGTCCTCATCAACTGGCTGATGAGATACTCTGCAGACTATAGTATATCACAGTGAGTCTGTCCATTGCAATGTTCTGCAGATATCCATTATTCAGAGCAATGTTCTACAGATATCCATTATTCAAAGCAATGTTCTGCAGATATCCATTATAGGGAAAAATGTTCTGCAGATGTATAATATACAGAGTAATGTTCTGCAGATATCCATTATATGGAGCAATGCTCTGCAGATACCCATTATATGGAGCAATGTTCTGCAGATATCTATTATGTAGAGCAATATTCTGCAGTTATCTATTATACAGAGCAATGTTCTGCAGATATCCATTATATGGAGCAATGATGTTCTGTAGATATATATTATATAGAGCAATGTTCTGCAGATATCCATAATATAGAACAATGTTCTGCAGTTATCTGTTATATGGAGCAATGATGTTCTGTAGATATATATTATATGGAGCAATGTTCTGCAGCTATCCATAATATAGAGAAATGCTCTGCAGATATCTGTTATACAAAGCAATGTTCTGCAGATATTCATAATACAGAGCAATGTTCTGCAGATATCCATAATGTAGAGAAATGCTCTGCAGATATCTATTATGTAGAGGAATGTTCTGCGGATATCCTTTATACAAAGCAATGTTCTGCAGATTCACCACATTACCTCTCCGATGGGATTCTCCACAGATCTCATTGTGTGGGGTGATGGCTTATATAACGTACAGCCGAGTATTACCGTGTATAATGGGTGTGATGTCAGAGTATTATGATGTCATGATGATGGGGATGACTGTATAATATGAGGATGAAGATGACGGGTGTATAATATGGGGATGAGTGTATAGTATGGAGATGAGGATGAAGATGACGGGTGTATAATATGGGGATGAGTGTATAGTATAGAGATGAGGATGAAGATGACGGGTGTATAATATGGGGATGAGTGTATAGTATGGAGATGAGGATGAAGATGACGGGTGTATAATATGGGGATGAGTGTATAGTATGGAGATGAGGATGAAGATGACGGGTGTATAATATGGGGATGAGTGTATAGTATGGAGATGAGGATGAAGATGACGGGTGTATTATATGATGAAGATGATGGGTGTATAATATGGGGATGAAGATGACGGGTGTATTATATGGATAATTATGACGGGTGTATAATATGAGGATGAAGATGACGGGTGTATAATATGGGGCTGAAGATGACGGGTGTATTATACAGGGATAATCGTTTCGGGTGTATCTAACTCTATGTATCTGCCCCTCTCCCCCCAGTTGCCCCCCCTTCCTCCCCCCGCACTATGCCCGCCCCCCCGTGCTGCTGCTCCTCCGCTCCGCCCTCCTCCGGGCTCTGGGCAGTCGGGCGACCGCCCATGTGGGGAAGGGGCTCCGCTGGACCGGATCTCATCTCCTGTCGTTGCTGCGGCGTCTGTGGGACTATCTGACCTCCGAGAGCTTCCGACAGTCCGTGCTGGGCTGTGTGCTGCCTGCTGGACCTGGCCAGGAAGGTGGGTGTCCGGGGGAGGGGGTGCCCGGGGATGTATGGGGGGGAGAGGGGGTGCCCGGAGATGTATGGGGAGAGAGGGGGTGCCCGGGGATGTATGGGGTGGAGAGGGGGTGCCCGGAGATGTATGGGGGGAGAGGGGGTGCCCGGAGATGTATGGGGAGAGAGGGGGTGCCCGGGGATGTTTGGGGGGAGAGGGGGTGCCCGGGGATGTATGGAGGGAGAGGGGGTGCCCGGAGATGTATGGGGAGAGAGGGGGTGCCCGGGGATGTATGGGGGGGGTTATGTAGAGTGAAAGAGTGGTTAGAAGACCAGAGAGGGCAGAGAGTGACCCGAAGAGGCAGAGAGTGACCAGAGGGGGCAGAAAGTGACCAGAAGAGGAATAGGGTGACCAGAGAGTGACCAGAGGGGGGCAGGGAGTGACCTGATGGGGCAGAGAATGACCTGAGAGGGTAGAGAGTGACCAGAGGGGGAATAGGGTGACCTGAGAGGGCAGAAAGTGACCAGAGGGGGCAGGGAGGGACCCGAGGGGGGCATAGGGTGACCAGAGGGGGCAGGGAGTGACCAGAGGTGGCAGAAAGGGACCCGAGTGGGCATAGGGTGACCAGAGAGGGCAGAGAGTGACCAGAGAGGGCAGTGAGTGACCAGAGGGGGGCATAAAGTGACTAGAGGGGAGCATAGAGGGACCAGAGAGGGCAGAGAGTGATTAGAGGGGGGGGGGGGCAGAGAGTGGCCAGAGATAGAGTGACTAGATCAGACAGAGAGTGAGCAGAGTCCAGAGGAGACTGTGATTGACCAGAGGAGGGACATCTAGTGACTGGAAGAGATAGAAAGTGACCAGAGGAGACAGTGGGTGACTGGGGGGTAGGACGAGGAGTAACCAAGAGAGACAGAGAGTGACCAGAAGGAAGAGAGAGTGACTAGAGAAAAGACAGACAGACCAGAGGGGGCCAGAGAGTGACCAGAGGGGGCATAGAGTGACCAGAGAGGGAGCAGAGAGTGACCAGAGGGGAGCAGAGAGTGACCAGAGGGGAGCAGAGAGTGACCAGAGGTGGGCAGAGAGTGACCAGAGGGGGGCAGAAAGGGACCCAAGTGGGCATAGGGTGACCAGAGAGGGCAGTGAGTGACCAGAGGGGGCAGAGAGTGACTAGAGAGGGCAGAGAGTGACTAGAGAGGGCAGAGAATGACCAGAAGGAAGAGAGAGTGACTAGAGAGAAGACAGACCAGAAGGTACAGAGAGTGACCAGAGGGGGGCATAGAGTGACCAGAGGGGGCATAGAGTGACCAGAGGGGGCATAGAGTGACCAGAGAGGGCAGAGAGTGACTAGGGGATAAGAGAGAGACCAGAGGGGGCAGAGAGTGACCAGAGGTGGGGCAGAGAGTGACCAGAGGTGGGCAGAGAGTGACCAGAGGGGGCATAGAGTGACCAGAGAGGGCAGAGATTGACTAGAGGGGGGCAGAGAGTGACCAGACGGGGGCAGAGAGTGACCAGAGGGGGGCATAGAGTGACCAGAGGGGGCATAGAGTGACCCAGAGAGGGCAGAGAGTGACTAGAGAGGGCAGAGAATGACCAGAAGGAAGAGAGAGTGACCAGAGGTGGGCAGAGAGTGACCAGAGGTGGGCAGAGAGTGACCAGAGGTGGGCAGAGAGTGACCAGAGGTGGGCAGAGAGTGATTAGGGATAAGAGAGAGACCAGAGGGAGGGTAGTGAGTGATGAGGACGGAGAGGTCTGTGTATTGAAGTATGTATTCAGCATGTCCTGACCTTCTGCCCATTTCCTCCCAGGACACTACGAGGACGGGCTCCTGATCTATGGTAGACGGTTGGACAGATCATGTCTCAAGGTGTGATGAGGAAGCCACAGCCGTTCACTGTCGGCACCCGACTCTCCATTCCTAAATGTCCCGATTTATCTACCTCTGGCCACTGTGTGGCCCCGATGGACAGCCTTTCTATGCCTCAGAACCTACATAACCGCATGCTGCATTGCTTGCCCCCTCCGCAGGGGACCCTCCACTGTCGCAGCCCCCTTACTGGTCTACCAGACGACGAGGAGCTTAACCATGGACCTCACAAATCTCTTGCACGCTCTATCAGAAAGATCGCCCTCTCCCGGCATGGGGAGCCCGCCCACAAAGAGGGGGCGATAAGAATGAGCCCCAGAGCTTCCCTTATAAACTCACATGGGAACTTCAATAATAATAACAGCCGGGGACTCAGGCAGCTCATGCCGGACGCCATCAACCCACCATGTGACTGGATCAGCAGCGTAAAGAGTAATAAATCGCCCTCCAGCCAGGCCAAGGTAAGGGGGTTCATGACTCACTGCGTTCTGCTATCTGAGCCGCCTGCGGACACCCACTCTGCCTGCACCAGTAATAACAGGGACTGCATGCTACTGCCCCCCACCACATCGCACACAATGCAATTCTTCCATGTCCTGTAACTGCAATAAGATGTTCTGCAGATGTTGTTCATTTTTCTGTATTATGTTTGAAGTATGTTGTAGCAGAAGATATTCACCGCTCTTCTAATCGTAGCCAAAAAATAGGGGGTGTCCTATATATGTCACAAGCGGAGGTTTGCAAATCTTTTGTCACTTGTCCATCCAGAGCCACCTTTAGGTACATCCTAAATATGTAGCCACTTATACAGCTGTCTAGGGCTGCTGTTAGAAACCACGGGGCCCGACACAGCCAACCTGACAGGGCCCCCCACCATAAAAAAAACTCTGTTTACTAGGCTTCAGTTGTGAATGAACACAGTGAGTGATTGGTACCGATCACTCGTTGTGTTCATTCAGGAAAGGAAGGGGCTGGTAAATGTGTCATATTTACCGGACACTTCTCCTGCTCTTCATCCTGAAGGATCCTATTGTGTGCTTGCAGCTGGCAGTGGGAAGGAGAGGAGGAAGCCGGAAGCACTGTGAGGGGTGGGGACACACAGGGGGGCTTGGGGAGCAGGGGGAAACATACGGTGCAAAGGGGGGGTGATGGGTGTGGTGGAGGGGCAATTACTGGAACCGATCCCCTGTATGTCTCTTTCTACAGCAGCTGAAAACCAGGGTAAGGGAGAGGAGAAGAAGCCAGCTTTAAGCTGCTGCACAGGCGATCGGTTCCAGTAATTGCCCCCCGTGCTGTGCTGATCTCCCTTCCTGCCCACATCCCATTCACCTAGTTGCTTGGGCCCCCCTGCTAGCCTGGGCCCCGTACAATGGGAGTGATGGTGCCCCCTTAACCACAGCCCTGCAGCTGTCCATCCAGAGCCTCTGGTTTATAGACCGGATACATCCTAAATATGGAGCCATTTATCCAACTGTCCATCCAGAGCTTCTGGTTTATAGACCGGATACATCCTAAATATAGAACCATTTATCCAACTGTCCATCCAGAGCCTCTGGTTTATAGACCGGATACATCCTAAATATGGAGCCATTTATCCAACTGTCCATCCAGAGCCTCTGGTTTATAGACCGGGTACATCCTAAATATGGAGCCATTTATCCAACTGTCCATCCAGAGCCTCTGGTTTATAGACCGGGTACATCCTAAATATGGAGCCATTTATCCAACTGTCCATCCAGAGTCTCTGGTTTATAGACCGGGTACATCCTAAATATGGAGCCATTTATCCAACTGTCCATCCAGAGCCTCTGGTTTATAGACCGGATACATCCTAAATATAGAGCCATTTATCCAACCGTCCATCCAGAGCAGGGGCGGACTGACCATTTGGAAACTCGGGCACTGCCCAAGGGCCTGGGGTCAGTAGGGGGCCCCATGAGATGCCCTTGGCACCGTTTTCATAGGCTTTTTTGAGTTTGGGCAAGGATACAGGGGCCCCATGATCCCCTATTGCCCGGGGGCCCCATGAGTTGTCAGTCCGCCCCTGATCCAGAGCCTCTGGTTTATAGACCGGATACGTCCTAAATATAGAGCCATTTATCCAACTGTCCATCCAGAGCCTCTGGTTTATAGACTGAGCACCCTGGCTGCTCCTTTTATTTTGCAATCCGGAGAATGCAGCAGGGGTAGTGAGACTACCCTCATAGCTTTTTAATGAACTGGGGGTTATGTAAAGGGAGATCCTCCTGCTACATACGCAGATCAATGTGTGACTCAACAAATCCCTCCGATACGCACTGCTATGGTGGGCGGATCGGGCTGTTAAACTCATCAGCGCCAGAAGCTGCAACATTGTTTCCACAAAGTGAAACCCCAATAGACATCCGACTTCTCCACCAATCAAAGTGTCCAAAATAACTTTCTGCATTGTACTCGGCAGTCAGGAATTGCAAACAAGCGCCGATGAAAGTGAATCCTGCAAGCTGATTGGCTGTGACACACAAATAGATCTGATAAAACCGGTCTTGTGACATGCAAATGCTCATAGTGAAAAATCCATTGCTCATAAGGGGGGCTCAGCCAGGGACTGTAATCTTCAGGGGTGGGGGGCTCAGCCAGGGACTGTAATCTTCAGGGGTGGGGGGCTCAGCCAGGGACAGTAATCTTCAGGGGCGGGGGGCTCAGCTAGGGACTGTAATCTTCAGGGGTGGGGGGCTAAGCCAGGGACAGTAATCTTCAGGGGTGGGGGTCCAGCCAGGGACAGTAATCTTCAGGGGCGGGGGTCCAGCCAGGGACAGTAATCTTCAGGGGCGGGAGGCTCAGCCAGGAACAGTAATCTTCAGGGGTGGGGAGCTCAACCAGGGACAGTAATCTTCAGGGGTGGGGGGCTCAGCCAGGGACAGTAATCTTCACGGGTGGGAGGCTCAGCCAGGAACAGTAATCTTCAGGGGTGGGAGGCTCAACCAGGGGCAGTAATCTTCAGGGGTGGGGGGCTCAACCAGGGACAGTAATCTTCAGGGGAGGGGGGCTCAGTCAGGGACAGTAATCTTCATGGGTGGGGGGCTCAGCCAGGAACAGCAATCCTCAGGGGTGGGGAGCTGAACCAGGGACAGCAATCTTCAGGGGTGGAGGGACTCAGCCAGGGACAGTAATCTTCAGGGGCGGGAGGCTCAGCCAGGAACAGTAATTCTCATAGGTGGGGGCTCAACCAGAAACAGTAATCCTCAGGGGTGGGGGGCTTAACCAGGGTCAGTAATCTTCAGGAGTGGGTGGCTCAGCCAGGGACAGTAATCTTCAGGAGTGGGGGGCCCAGCCAGGGACAGCAATCTTCAGGGGAGGGTGGCTCAGCCAGGAACAGTGATCTTCAGGGGCGGGGGACTGAGCCAGGGACAGTAATTTTCAGGGGTAATCTGTGTGTGGGGTCCAGGGAAGTATTTTGTGGGGGGTCTCAGCAGTAATATGCAGGAAAGGGGGGGGGGGCTGTATGCTTTTTGCAGCCACTTCTTGTCTACATGCACTCCAGAGATGACTGCATGGCATTTCTTAGATCAAGTTTCCTGCTGGTGACAACAATGGACCATGTCTGGGTAATGTGTGCTGAAACAGCCAATTGCAGCCTCCGATGAACAGGGTGACAACTCGGGGACACAATTGTGAGACAAAAACAGTGTGTCACCCAATAACAGGAAGTGCTCTGAACAAAAACCTTCATGGCAGGATCACCAGGGATTATATTAATGAACGCTGCAGAATTAAAAATGATTGAGAATGTCTTTTGATTACGTGATTTATCCAGTCATCCATTCCTAGAGACGCCATACAATGGTGAAGTCATGTGGCAGTTGTACAGTGTATCATTTTAAGTGTGAAAGGCAGGCACTAGCAAACGAAAAGATATCCCTGGGTGGGAAATGTTTGTCTAGTCCCCATTGTTCTCCTCCCAGTTTGGTTCCTGGTCTATGGGTAATCAACCTATGTCAGAACATATGGGGACCCCCTGGGTGTTTGGGGTCAGACATACAACCAGGTTTAGACATGTGAGAGGCGTGTTGTATGCAGAAGCGGACTGACAACTCATGGGGCCCCCGGGCAATAGGGGATCATGGGGCCCCTGTGTCCTTGCCCAAACTCAAAAAAGCCTATTAAAAAGGTACCAGGGGCATCTCATGGGGCCCCCTACTGACCCCAGGCCCTTGGCCAGTACCCGAGTTTTCAAATGGTCAGTCTGCCCCTGGTTGCATGTAAGTGTGGTGCTGTTGAAGAATTATGTGATCAAAAAACACTGAACAGTAAACAGACTATTATGGGTTGAACAAAAGTCACCAAGGAGCTGACACTCTACTGGTAATGGTGAATTGAGGCATGAGGGACTTTGGCTGTAGGAGCTGACAATCTAGTGGAGCCGAATCTGTTGTGTACGTATGCTGTGTATCCCGGAGCCTCTCTATGGTCAGATCAGAGAGATCACCGACCTGCTGTAATAATGTAACAATCACCAAATACATTGTATTTCTCCAGACAATAATAATAATATAATGTATCAATATGTCATTCAGATAGATTCAGGGATCCGTCGGGTTCTTAACCCCGTCCCGCCCAGTCCTGACATCCCTTTAACTGTGCTGTAACGCCCAGGAGGCGGGAAAGTCTGCCTGACCATATGACCACTGTGATTGGCTGTTGAAAGATATAGATGAATAGGAGCCGCACACTAGAGATGTCTTCTGAGTGTTCTATTATACCATCCATATTATAGCTGCTTCCATGGTGTCCCTGCCCAGGCATCACCTTGCCGTAATGCGTTTCACCAAAACAGCTTGTTCACAGGGAAGATGAAACGCGTTACATGAAACGTGTATCTCTTGCTTCAAAGTGTTCTTCATTGAACCATCCATAATTTAGCTGCTTCCATGGGGTCCCTGCCCACGCATCCCCTTAAACTAGGGTATCTCTTTAGGGTATCTCTTCAAAGCGTTCTTCATTGAACCATTCAAAATATAGCTGCTTCCATGATGTCCCTGCCCAGGCATCACCTTGCCGTAATGCATTTCACCAAAACAGCTTGTTCACAGGGAAGATGAAACGCGTTCCATGAAACGTGTTACAGCAATGCGATCCTTGTTCTCTTCCTTCTAGGGTATCTCTTGCTTCAACATGTTCTTTATTGAACCATCCATAATTTAGCTGCTTCCATGGGGTCCCTGCCCAAGCATCCCCTTAAACTAACGCGTTTCACCAAAACAGCTTTTTTTACAGGGAAGATGAAATGCGTTCCGTGAAACGTGTGACAGCAAGGTGATCTTTGCTCTTGTTAGGGTATCTCTTGCTTCAAAGCGTTCTTCATTGAACCATTCAAAATATAGCTGCTTCCATGGTGTCCCTGCCCAGGCATCACCTTGCCGTAATGCGTTTCACCAAAACAGCTTGTTCACAGGGAAGATAAAACGCGTTCCATAAAACATGTTACAGCAAGGTGATCTCTGCTTCCTAGGGTATCTCTTGCTTCAAAGTGTTCTTCATTGAACCATCCATAATATAGCTGCTTCCATGGTGTCCCTGACCAAACATCCCCTTAACTAACACGTTTCATTAAAACAACTTGTTCACAGGGAAGATGAAACGCGTTCCGTGAAACGTGTTACAGCAAGGCGATCCTTAAATCTCTTCATTCTAGGGTATCTCTTGCTTTAAAGTGTTCTTCATTGAACCATCTAAAATATAGCTGCTTCCATGGTGTTCTTGCCCAACCATCCCCTTAAAATAACACGTTTCACCAAAACAGCTTGTTTACAGGAAAGATGAAACGCGTTCAGTGAAACGTGTTACAGCAAGGTGATCTTTGATCTTTTTATGGTATCTCTTGCTTCAAAGTGTTCTTCATTGAACCATCCGAAATATAGCTGCTTCCATGGTGTCCCTGCCCAGGCATCACCTTGCCGTAATGCATTTCACCAAAACAGCTTGTTCACAGGGAAGATGAAACGCGTTCCATGAAACGTGTTACAGCAATGCGATCCTTGTTCTCTTCCTTCTAGGGTATCTCTTGCTTCAACATGTTCTTTATTGAACCATCCATAATTTAGCTGCTTCCATGGGGTCCCTGCCCAACCATCCCCTTAAAATAACACGTTTCACCAAAACAGCTTGTTTACAGGAAAGATGAAACGCGTTCAGTGAAACATGTTACAGCAAGGTGATCTTTGATCTTTTTATGGTATCTCTTGCTTCAAAGCGTTCTTCATTGAACTATCCAAAATATAGCTGCTTCCATGGTGTCCCTGCCCAAGCATCACCTTGCTTTGACGCGTTTCACCAAAATTGAATAATCACAGGAAAGATTAAATACATTCAGTGAAACGTGTTACAGCAAGGCGATCCTTGATCTCTTCCTTCTAGGGTATCTCTTGCTTCAAAGTGTTTTTCATTGAACCATTCAAAATATAGCTGCTTCCATGGTGCCCAAGCATCACCTTGCCTTAACGCGATTCACCAAAACAGAATGTTCACAGGGAAGATGAAACGCGTTCAGTGAAATGTGTTATTATTATTATACAGGATTTAGATATATATTATTATTATACAGGATTTATATATTATTATTATTATACAGGATTTATATATATATTATTATTATACAGGATTTATGGCGCCAACAGTTTGCTCAGCACTTTACAATATAACGGGAGACAATACAGCAACAATACAGTTCAATACAAGAGGGTTAGGAGGGCCCTGATCCTGGGAGCTTACAATCTAGGAGTTACAGCAAGGTGATCCTTAAATCTCTTCATTCTAGGGTATCTTTTGCTTCAAAGTGTTCGTCATTGAACTATCTATAATCTAGCTGCTTCCATGGTGTCCCTTCCCAAACATCCCCTTAAACTAACGCATTTCACCAAAACAGAATGTTCACAGGGAAGATGAAACGCGTTCCGTGAAACGTGTTACAGCAAGGTGATCCTTAAATCTCTTCATTCCAGGGTATCTCTTGCTTCAAAGTGTTCTTCATTGAACCATCTATAATATAGCTGCTTCCATGGTGTCCTTGCCCAACCATCCCCTTAAATAACGCGTTTCACCAAAACAGCTTGTTTACAGGAAAGATGAAACGCGTTCAGTGAAACGTGTTACAGCAAGGTGATCTTTGATCTTTTTATGGTATCTCTTGCTTCAAAGTGTTCTTCATTGAACCATCCGAAATATAGCTGCTTCCATGGTGTCCCTGCCCAAGCATCACCTTGCTTTGACGCGTTTCACCAAAATGGAATAATCACAGGGAAGATGAAGAAAGGTTAAGAAAAGGTGATCCTCGGGCAGGGACATTATGGATGGTTCAATAAAGAACACTTTAAAGGAAGCGATACCTTAGAAGGAAGAGATCAGGGATCACCTTGCTCTAATGCATTTCACTGAACGCGTTTCATCTTCCCTGTGAACATGCTCTTTTGGTGAAGGTGATGCTTGGACAGTGACATCATGGAAGTAGGTATATTATGGATGGTTCAATAAAGAACACTTGGAAGGAAGAGATCTCTAGTGTGCGGCTTCTATTCATCTATAGAATGAGCACCTTGGATGTCCATGGAGTCTGCACAAGGCTCAGGTCTGGAGTGGTGCTGTATGTGTGAAGGTTTGCACTGTGATTGGTCGCCCCAGTGGTCACATGATCGGGAGCCGGTCCCACTGCCTCCCAATCATTATTAAAGACCATGAGCTGACAGCTTTGGTCACTGTGCTGGGAGAGTGCATTGAATTAAAGAATATCTAAACCCAAGAACAAAAATGAAACATGGGGACAGGGGCGGACTGACAACTCATGGGGCCCCCGGGCAATAGAGGATGATGGGGCCCCTGTGTCCTCACCCATACCCAAAAAAGCCTGTGAAAAAAGCCAATGAAAGGTACCAGGGGCATCTCATGGGGCCTCCTACCGACCCTGGACCCTCGGGCTGTGCCCGAGTGCTCGAATGGTCAGTCCGCCCCTGCATGGGGAATAAGTAGATTGTACAATCAGATTGTACAGTGTATGGCCAGCTTCAGATATGGTGGCTTAAATTCCTGCAGCAATGCAACTTCCTTGTAATGTCCTGTAGGCTGAACTGAAATATCAAACAATGTTATTAGCTTTATCAGCTTTATGTTCTGTGAACTACAAAGCAACACCCATTTCTGTACTGGAGATGAGGAGAAGGGAAGGTGTATGCAATCCAAATCACAAGAAAAGCTGGGGGTGACAACGCTCAATAGATACGGTGTGCGTTGTCACCCTGGGACAGGAAGTGTGTCATTGGTGAAACCACCAGGTAAAAAAAGGGAAAAGCCTGAAAACGGAAAACAAATGCAGCCGTGACACCTAAGGATTATTATGTCTCAGTATATTACATTTTTGGTTCTGGGTTTTAGATACGCTTTAATGCAGTTTAGGTAACTTGGTGATGCATCATGAAGGAGTTTCAGTTTCACTTCCTTTCGGATTGGTGGAGATATTGTATTGTGATTTTTTTTGGAGTGCCCAGGACTTGTCTGACACCAGCAGTTGCAGAACAACCCATCGTGGACACACACATACTGCTGAGTGCAAATCCAAACAGGCGCTGGAGATTGATTTTTAGCCATCAGTACAGTTATCCAGTGCACACAGCACCACATTCTCCAAGCTGGCACCCTTTGGCTTGTCTGCTGGGGATGAATCTGCATTCTGTGCTGCAATGTTGTGCTGTATGTTTTAGGATCTCTATCAGACAAATGATGTCAGTGATGTTTGGAGGTTCACAATGGGGCTGCTGTCATGTGTCATTGTATGGGGGGGGGGGGGGTGAATAGGACATTGAGTGCTGGGATGGAATCATGGCATAGAGATGGGACAAGTGCCTGCCAGAATGTGACACCGCCGAGTGTCCCTGTGACATCCCACAGACAACGTCCCATTCATTACAGCAATCAGCGGAGATCGTGTAGACGTGTGTGCACCACCACTGCGCCAT
>NW_028319692.1:0-134070 GCF_062004578.1 Staurois parvus | reverse complement strand
AATTTTTGTAAATAAGTGATTTTTCTCCTTCACTGATGTGCGCTAATTAGGCTGCACTGATGAGGATGCACTGGTAGGTGGCACTGATGGGCATTGGTAGGCATCACTGATGGGCACTGAAAGGCAGCACTGATACATGACACTGTTAAGCGGCACTGACTGGCACTGTTAGGCGGCACTGATTGGCAGCACTGATAGGTGGCACTGATTGGCATTGATAGGTGGCACTGACTGGCACGGATGGGTGGCACTGATATGCACTGGTAGGCACTGATATGTGGCATTGATATGGCACTGATGAGCACTGACACAAGGCACTGATGGACACTGACAGGTGGCGCTGCTGGGGCTACACTGATCATCAGAGCACACTGATCATCAGTGCCCTGATGATCAGTGTACATGTCCCCTCCGCGGAAAGCCGATTACCGTCTCTTCTCTCAAGCTGTCAGCGTGACAGCTCGAGAGGGGAGAAATGCCGATAACTGGCATTTCCCTGTTTTACATGTGATCAGCTGTGATTGGACCAGGGGTGGACTGACCATTTGGAAACTCAGGCACTGCCCGAAGGCCCGAGGCCAGTAGGGGGCCCCATGAGATGCCCCTGGTACCTTTTTCATAGGCTTTTTGAGCTTGGGCAAGGACACAGGGGCCCCATGATCCCCTTTTGCCCGGGGGCCCCATGAGTTGTCAGTCCGCCCCTGGATTGGACACAGCTGATCACATGACCGAGCCGACATCTTCGGCTCTTTTCGTGATCGGTGATCCGCTGTGTCCGAGGGACACAGCGCACCGCCGATCGCCGTGCTGCACGCTGAGAATGGGAGGATGTCATATGACGTCCTCCCAGAACGAGAGAACCACCTTGCGTCCGTCATATTACTATATGGCGGGCGGGAGGTGGTTAACAACCAGTGACTCACCTCTGCTGCCAGCAGGGTATTCCCGCTGACAGCTGAATGTAAACAGACCTGAAAAAAAAATGCCATACGCACAAACACACAGTGAAGTAAATAAGTATTTGATCCCCTGTTGATTTTGAATGTTTGCCCACTCATAAAGAAATGATCAGTCTAAAAATCGAATGGTAGGTGTATTGTAACACTGAGAGACAGAACAGCAACAAAAAATTCAAAATAAATCATGTCTGACAAATTATGCACTGATTTGCATGTTTATGAGGGAAATAAGTATTTGATCGCCTATCATTCAGCAGGATTTCTGGCTACCAGGTGTCTTTCATACAGGTAACAAGCTGAGATTAGAATCAGTCTCTTAAAGGGAGTGCTGCTAATTTCATTTTGTTATCTGTATAATAGACACTTGTCCACAGGAGCAATCAAACAATCAGATTCCAAACTCTCCACCATGGCAAAGACCAAAGAGCTGTCCAAGGATGTCAGGGACAAGATTGTAGACCTACAAAAGGCTGGACTGGGCTACCAAACTATCATCAAGCAGCTTGGTGAGAAGGTGACAACAGTTGGTGCAATCATTTGAAAATGGAAGAAAGAAAACCACTGTCAGTCTCCCTAGGTCTAGTACACCATGTAAGATCTTACCTCGTGGAGTGTCAATGATCATGAGAACAGTGAGAAATCATCCCAGATCTACATGTGAGGATCTTGTCAATGATCTCCAGGTAGCTGGGGCCACAGTCACCAAGAAAACAATTGGTAACACACTACGCCGACAAGGATTGAAATCCTGCAGTGCCCGCAAGGTCCCTCTGCTCAAGAAAGCACATGTCCAGGCCTGTCTGAAGTTTGCCACTGAACATCTGAATGATGCAGGGGAGGACTGGTTGAAAGTGTTGTGGTCAGATGATACCAAAATTGAGCTCTTTGGTGTCAACTCAACTCGCCGTGTTTGGAGGAGGAGGAATGCTGCCTATGACCCCAAGAACACCATCCCAACTATCAAACACAGTGTTGGAAACATTCTGCTTTGTGGGTGTTTTTCTGCTAAGGCAAAGGGACAACTGCACCGCATCAAAGGGATGATGGACAGGGCAATGTGCCATCAAATCTTGGGCAAGAACCTTCTTCCCTCAGACAGAGCATTGAAAATAGGTTGTGGATGGGTGTTCCAGCATGACAATGACCCAAATTACATGGCCAAGGCAACAAAGGAGTGGCTCAAGAAGAAGCACATTAAGGTCCTAGCCAGTCTCCAGACCTTAATTCTATTGAAAATCTGTGGAGGGAGCGGAAAGTTTGAGTTGCCAAACGTCAGCCACCAAACCTTAATGACTTAGAGATGATCTGCCAAGAGGAGTGGGCCAAAATCCTTTGTGAGATGTGTGCAAACTTGATGGCCAACTACAGGAAATGACTGACCTCTGTGATTGCCAACAAGGGATTTGCCACCAAGTACTAAGTCATGTTTTGTGAAGGGGATCAAATACTTATTTCCCTCATAAACATGAAAATCAGTGCATAATCTGTTAGACTGATCAAATACTTATTTCCTTCACTGTGTGTATGTATGTATGTATGTATATATATATATATATATATATATATACATATATACACACACACACACACACTATCTCACAGCAGCGGGTACACCCCTCACATATATACATACAGTTGTGTTCAAAATAATAGCAGTCAGACATCACTAACCTGATCAATCACTGTTTTTGGTAGAAATGATATTTCTACATGGCAAATAATTTACTAGCAGGTGTAGTAGAGTAATAGAAATCCAACAGACCCAACAGTCATGACATGCATGCTACTGATTCTGTGTAATTGAATCACTAATTGAAAGGGGCATGTTCAAAATAATAGCAGTGTGGAGTTCTATTAGTGAGGTCATTCATTCTTTGAAAAACAGGTGGCAATTATTGCCCTTATTTAAGGAAGGAAGGCAGCAAATGTTGTCAGCAAGGAAGTGCAGAAAATGATAGGCTGCTCAGCTAAAATGATCGCAAATGCTTTAAAATGGCAACCAAAACCTGAAAGATGTGGAAGAAAGCGAAAAACTACCATTCGAATGGATAGAAGAATAAGCAAAATGGCGCGGACTCAGCCAACAATCAGCTCCAGGAAGATGAAAGAAGGTCTAAAGTTACCTGTGAGTACTGTTACAATTAGAAGATGCCTATGTGAAGCCAAGCTATCTGCAAGCAGCCCCCGCAAAGTCCCACTGTTGAAAAAAAGACGTGCTGAAGAGGTTACAATTTGCCAAAGAGCACATTGACTGGTCTAAAGAGAAATGGCGCAACATTTTGTGGACTGATGAAAGTAAGATTGTTCTTTTTGGTTCTAGTGGCCGGAGACAGTTTGTCAGACGACCCCCAAACACTGAATTCAAGCCACAGTACACTGCGAAGACAGTGAAGCATGGTTGCGCAAGCACCATGATATGGGGATGTTTCTCATACTACGGTGTTGGGCCTATTTATCGCATACCAGGGATCATGGATCAGTTTGAATACATCAGAATACTTGAAGAGGTCATGCTGCCTTATGCTGAAGAGGAAATGCCCTTGAAATGGGTGTTCCAACAAGACAACAACCCCAAACACATCAGTAAACGTGCAACATCTTGGTTCCAGACCAACAAGATTGATGTTATGGAGCCGCCAGCCCAATCCCAGGATCTTAATCCAATAGAAAACTTGTGGGGTGACATAAAAAATGCAGTTTCTGAGGCAAAACCAAGAAATCGAGAAGAACTGTGGCATGTAGTCCAATCATCCTGGGCTGGAATACCTGTTCACAGGTGCCAGAAGTTGGTTGACTCCATGCAACACAGATGTACAGCAGATCTCAGAAACAGTGCTTATACAACTAAATATTAATTTAGTGATTCTAAGGAAAGCAAAATCTTCAAACATTTTTCAGTTTATATAGTGAATGTTTGAGTTTGTAAAGAAGAATACAAACACTGCTATTGTTTTGAACAGTCTAATATTCACTTTTCTTAAATTTTTTTAGAGGAACAACACAAATTTGATATATTTTTCTTCATGTTTTGATTTGGAATAGAATGTGTAGTGTTCCCAATGCATTTGTGTGTATGGAAATAAAGGCTTTTAGACGGATTTTGAGCTTTATTCACTTATTCAACACACTGCCATTATTTTGAACACAACTTTACATACTGTGGGAACTAGCACTAAGAGTAGAACTTTTGAAGCACAGTCACTGACTTCCTTCTTTTTTAAAGGCCGTTTTTGCCCAGTTTTATTTAAAAGAAAGTTCCATACACCATAGGTTTCCCACGCAGGGGTATCCACCATCAATGCAAACAGAAACAAAGATTCAGCCTCCTGGCTCTCTTTAGCAGCACCGTTGCTCAGGCTTCATGCCTCGGTCCTCTTGACCATCACATGCAACACATTGTACCTGGGTTAGCACCTTTTCTCAGCACTCCTGTTTTTCCAGCCCACAGGCTTGGGCCCTCTGTCAGACTTCTCTGTGCCACTATGCACATTTGTGGCTGCTCCCTTGCACCCACATGGACTCTTCGGGAGGGTGGAGCCCAGAACCCTGGTCCTGACTCTAGACGAAGCCCACACACACCTGACCAATCAGTCTCCTGGCCATTCCCAAAACCTGGTACGAGGATTGGAGATTTCATCCCTCCCAAATCACTTTGAAATCTCCAGGCTTCAGGTCCCAAAATGGACTTTACAACCAAATGAGGAAAGTGAAAAGCCAGTTTCCTCTGCATTAAACAAGTACCCTGGAGCCCCTCAACCTGCTTTGTTGAGAATTCCGGGTGAAATATCCTTTGTACACTGTGACAGGTCACCACACTGTCACTATATATATATACACACACTATATTGCCAAAAGTATTGGGACACTTCCCCAAACCATTGGATTCAGGTGTTCCAATCACCTCCATGGCCACAGGTGTATAAAATCAAGTACCTAGGCATGCAGACTGCTTCTACAAGCATTTGTTAAAGACTGGGTCGCTCTCAGGAGCTCAGTGAATTCAAGTGTGGTACTGTGATAGGTTACCACTTGTGCAATAAGTCCAACCGTGAAATTTCCTTGCTACTAAATATTCCATGGTCAACAGTTAGTGGTATTTTAACAAAGTGGAAGCAACTGAGAACAACAGCAACTCAGCCAGGAAGTGGTAGGCCATGTAAAATGACTGAGCGGCGTCAGCATGCTGAAACGTACAGTGCACAGAATTCGCCAACTGTCTGCAGTCAATAGCTTAAGACCTCCAAAGTTCATGTGGCTTTCAGATTAGTACAACAGTGTGTAGAGAGCTTCATGGAATGGGTTTCCATGGCCGAGCAGCTGCATCCAAGCCTTACATCACAAGGTCAATGCAAAGCGACGGATGCAGTGGTGTAAAGCACGACGCCACTCGGCTCTAGAGCAATGGACATGTGTTCTCTGGAGTGACCGTTCACGTTTCTCTGGCAGTCCGATGGACGTCTGTGTTTGGCAATTGCCAGGAGAATGGTACTTGCCTGACTGCATTTTACCAAGTATAAAGTTTGGTGGAGGGAGGATTATGGTGTGGGGTTGTTTTTCAGGGGTTGTGCTTGGTCCCATAGTGCCAGTGAAGGGGACCCTTAGGGTGTCGGCATACCAGGACATTTTGGACAATTTCATGCTCGATAGAACACCTTTGGGATGAATTAGAGCAGAGACTGAGAGCCAGGCCTTCTCGTCCAACATCAATGCCTGACCTTACAAATGCGCTTCTGGAAGAATGGTCAAACATTCCCATAGACACACTTCTAAACCTTGTGGGCAGCCTTCCCAGAAGAGTTGAAGCTGTTATAGCTGCAAAGGGTGGGCTCAATATTGAACCCTACAAACTAAAACTGGGATGCCATTAAAGATCATATGCATGTAAAGGCAGGTGTCCCAATACTTTTGGCAATAAAAAAAAGTATGTGTGTGTATGTGTATGTATGTATATATATATATATATATATATATATATATATATATATATATATATATTCTGATTTATCAGTTTAACCAATATTTTCATATATGTTCAACTATTTGGATTAATTGTACAATTCTCTTTAGGTCACTGAATCCAGTGAATTACAAGACTGTGAACCTAACATCATACTAAAAGCTGACAAGCCGAAGCTGTGGAATTTAACGCCAATATTCACTTGATAACACTAAGACAATCATAATAGTCCTCTGTACAGTTTTTATTTTTCTAAATAAACATTGCTGGTGGTATGAAATATACAAAGGTTTTCCATTAATTTAAAATATAAATGTATTTTTTATTTGTTGTCTTATAAATGCTATAAGCATTTGTACAACTGACAGTCTGAATCACCAAAGTGGAAAAAAAAAAAGTTTATAGGAAGTTCTGACTGCACTGGGTTACAAAGGACAGGTAAGATTTCAGATTATGTTATAGAATATTTGCAAATATCTTTTCCAAAATGGTGAAATTACTTCTTGGCAATTCCACTTTTGGATTTCAGGCCTTTATTGAATTCCCTGTTCACAGGAACCTTAGTGTCCTGTGAACTGTGGTTCCACCTGTCCTATAGTGACATACAGTACAAGCCAATGTTAAAGTGGAACTTTAGGTTAAAAAAAAAAATGGTGAACAGGCAGGAATTTTAATGCAGAAGAGACATGCTTTGTCTCTTTTGCATTAAAGTTAGTTACATGCCTGTCCGCCCCTATACAGTGACCCACGCATGCGCAGCTCACTATACACATTTGGTAATGCCGAATATGACTGAACTCCCATGTATGCGCGGGAGTGACATTATCCACTGACAGAGGCCAGTTATCGAGACCCAGAAGCCGCCTGCCTGAAGATGTCAGCAGCCGGTCGGGGAGCAGTGAGACACCTCATCATTGGAGCTGAGGTGAGTAAAGTTCCACTTTAAGATAGCCAAGTAGAAATCCCTTGACTCATCTGATGGCTGAATGCTTGCATGGGCTAAGGACCGGAGAATCTGCTGCTTTTTCTTAAATAGGCTGCTGCAAAGGTAAGTAAATGAATGCTTCTTTTAACCACTTGAGCTCCTGAGGATTTACCCCCCTTAATGACCAGTCCTCTTTTTGCTACTCGGCGCTGCACTAATTCAACTGATAATTGCGCGGTCATGCAACGCTGCACCTAAACGAAATTTATGTCCTTTTTTCACACAAATAGAGCTTTCTTTCGGTGGTATTTGATCACCTGTGCGCTTTTTATTTTTCACGCTATAAACAAAAAAAGACCAAATATTTTGAAGAAAAACGATATTTTTTACTTTCAGCTATAAAAAATATATAGTAAACTCAAAGTTAGTTATAAATTTAGGCCAAAATGTATTCTGCTACATGTTTTTGGTAAAAAAAATCCCAGTAAGTGTATATTGATTGCTTTGTGTGAAAGTTATAGCGTCTACAGTCTATGGTATAGATACTGCAATTTACAACATTTTTTTGCTATACAGCGCTGCGCTAGTTTAACGGACAATTGTGCGGTCATGCAATACGGTAAATAAATGAAATTTATGTCCTCTTTTTAACACAAATAGAGCATTCTTTTGGTGGTATTTGATCACCTGTGCACTTTTTATTTTTGGCGCTATAACCAGAAAAAAAACCCAATATTTTCTCATTTTGGTCATAAAAAATATCTAAAAAAACCCCTAAAATTTCGTCATAAATTTAGGCCAAAATGTATTCTGCTACATGTTTTTGGTTAAAAAAATCCCAATAAGTGTATATTGATTGCTTTTTGTGAAAGTTATAGTGTCTACAAACTATGGTATAGATAATGGAATTTACATAGCTTTTACTTTCTGGCTGCCCATCACATTTCTTGAGGTGCTAAAATACCAGGATAGTACAAACACCCTCAAATTACCCCTTTTCGGAAATTAGACACCCTAAGCTATCTGCTGAGAGGCATATTGAGTCCATGGAAGATTTATTTTTTTTCCACAAGTTTCTGGAAAATGATAAAAACTTTTTTTTTTTTTTACACAAAGTTGTCATTTAAATGATTTATTTCTCGCACAAGCCATGGGTATATGTGGAATTACACCCCAAAATACATTCTGCTACTTCTACTGAGTATGGGGATACCACATGTGTGAGACTTTTTGGGAGCCTAGCCACATACAGGAGCCTGAAATCCAATGACCACTTTGAAAGCCTGAAGGTGCGTAACTTCCTCATTACTCTTCCTCACTACCTATCACAGTTTTGAAGGCCCTGACATGCCAGGATAGCCCCGAACCCCCACCAAATGACCCCTTTCTGGAAAGTAGACACCCCAAGGAATTTAAAAAGAGGCATGGTGAGTATTTTGCAGATCTCATTTTTTCTCACAAGGTTTTGAAATATAGAAAAAATGTTTATTTTTTTTCATTTTCCAAAAACTTGTGGCAACAAATGAGATCTGCAAAATACTTACCGTGCTTTTTATCAAATTCCTTGGGGCGTCTACTATCCAAAAAGGGGTAATTTGGGGGGGTTAGGTGCTATCCTGGCATTTCAGGGCCTCCGAAACTGTGATAGGTAGTCTGGAAGTGTAATGAAAAAATAAAGCCCTTTAAAAGACTGAAGGTGCTTATTGGATTTTGGGGTCCTGTACTTGGCTAGACTGCCAAAACGTCTCTCGCATGTGGTACCCCCATACTCGGGAGAAGTAGCAGAATGTATTTTGGGGAGTAATTCCACATATAACCATGGCATGTGTGAGCAGTAAATCATTTAAGTGACAATTTTGTGTAAAAAAAAAAAAAATATTTATTTTTGTCATTTTCCAAAAACTTGTGGTAAAAAAATAAATTCTTCTATTGATTCAAAATTCCTCTCAGCAAATAGTTTGTGGTGACTACTTTCCAAAAAGGGGTCATTTTGGGGGGTGGGGGTGTTTTATGCCCAGCATTAGAAGTTTATGCCACACATCATTCACTCTTCTAACCACCTGAAGACCAAGCCTTTTTGTTCATATGAAAAAAATCTGTATTTTTTGCTAGGAAATTAATTTAAACCCCCAAACATTATATATTTTTTTAAAGCAGACACCCTAGTGAATAAAATGGTGGGTACTACAATTTTTTATGGCACATAGCAGCGATTTTTACCATATCTGGTACGCTGGCGGCCAGAAAAATTAATAAGGGACTCCTCAACGCAGATGTTTTGCTGGGGAGTATAGACATCTGCAAATTTTAGATTAAGGTGATTTGCGAGGGGCTGAATTTTGTGGAGCCGGTCAAATTCAGGGTTACCCCAAGGATGACAGAGTGTATTGTCGCTGAAATGCATAAAACACATTATACTCTCATATTTATGCCTGGCCATGGCAGCAGAGAACACGGCATATGATGAATCGGGTCTGAGGACCAATACAACCGCAATTCATTTCTTTTAGTAATGCCCATGTTGAGGGTTAGGCCCCAAAAAATGTAAATTTGAAAACCGTAATGAGTTTCCATGCGAATGGTCTGGCAAGGTTTGAATTTGGGTTGGCGGCAATAAATTGTTGTGCATATAAACTGCTTTGATCCACAATCAACGCATACAGATATTCCGTGAAAAACAGCTCCAAAAATCAAGGCGGTATGTGAAAGACCAGGATGCACTAGACCGCTGGTACTCGCCAGATCACCAAAATGTAGAGCAGCACTAGTATTGGCACTCTGCTGCATATGAGAGTCATCAAAATTTACCGGCAAGTGCTAACAGAGATCAGGCCTGATTCTGCGAACACTGCGGTTTTGTGTGCAATGTATCAAGTGACAGTGACCTACTGACACTGCACTTGCTGGGGGAGAAGGGGGGGGGGGGGTAAGCGTAGGGGCTAAATGCAAGTGCTGGCAGGTGCCGGGGCTGATCCCGCTAACACTGCGTTTTTGGGGACGCTATACTAATGTGAACGCTGGTATAGTGCTGACCTGATCAAAGATATTGACCCCTTCAGACACTATACTAGCAATGGAGGCTTATTGTACATGAGCGTACTCCTGGCTGTCAAGGGGTTAAATGTGATGACTGGTGTACTGACGGGCAATCTGACGCTATCTGGGAGGGGTGTGAAAACCACGGGAGCGCAAATCACGTATATATATATATATGTGATTTTGCATACCCATGCCGCCCTGTAGCAGTATTTCTGCTGTAGGGTGGTCAGGAAGCGGTTACAGAAGAGGTTTGTGTTACGGCGCTGCGTTATTTTAACTGACAATTGCGCGGTCATGCAACACTGCACCCAAATTAAATTTACATTCTTTTTTTCCCACAAATTGAGCATTCTTTTGGTGGTATTTGATCGCCTGTGCGGTTTTAATTTTTTGCGCTATAAAAAAAAAGGCTGACAATTTTGAGAAAAAAAAACAATATTTTGGACTTTTTGCTATAAAACATGTCCAGTAAAAAAAATTAAAAAATCGAATTTTCATGTCTTTGCTAAAAAAAATCCCAATACGTGTAAATTAATTGGTTTACATGAAAGTTATAGCGTTTACAAATGGCGGGAAAGATACTGGGTTTTTACATTTTTTTTATACTAATAATGGCGGCGATCAGCGACATATGGCGGCGATCAGCGACTTATGGCGGGACTGCGGCGGACATTTTGACAGGGGGGGAACTGACTTTGGTCAGTGAAAAAAAAACCCACTGACACTGTACTAATGGCACTGGGGAGGAAGGGGTTAACATTTTTAGTGTTAACTGTGTGAGGGGAGTGTTTTACTAGGGGGCGGGGGTGTGTGCTGGACGGGGGCAGGCTGATCGAGAGAGAGAGAAACTCTTCTCTCCCTCTTCATCTTGTCATGAGCTGACAGGCAACTGACAGAAAGCAGGGCTGTGTATAAACAATGCAGCCCTGCTCTCTGTCAGCGATCACCGCTAATCAAGGGGAAACGGCCGGTAATGACCAGCCGTGACCTGGCGGCGGAGACCCGCTGGACAGGTAGGGCGGGCGCACGCCCCCTACCTGTTTTGCAAAACCACATTTTAAAAAGTGGTTTTACCCAGCCGTGCCGCCCTGCAACCGTTTTTATGCAGTGGCTGGGGCTGAAGAAGTTAAAGCTGGGTTTTTTTGTGTAAAAGTGACCTTGTGGTGACAAGATGAATTTAAAGTATTCCATGGATTTTGTTAACCTAAAACACAAAAGGCAGTACTGCTTAAGCCTGCAAAAGGAAAGAACAGGATGCCAGATTAGCATAAAGTAAAATCAAAACATGTATTTCCAATCTCACTTACATGTAAAGGAAGTTCTGTACTACTCCAATGGTTGGAGTGGAACTCAGTGATCTGAGCAAACTGATGGCAGCTGCAGGGCATGGGAAAGAAACTGCTGTGGAGTGACAGGTCGGCGGCGTCTCTCCCCTCACTTGTCCTCACTAGGAGGACATGACAGGCACACCCCTTCTACCTCTGGCATTTTGGGGTTTGTAAGATGGAAGAACTTTTATCATCTTCCTTTTGGTAGCTTGGTTACAAGAAAGATGTCAAGAACTATGTGACCTCTTGTCTAACCTGGGTCCACGCACCACCCTGATCTTTTCCTTTGGGGTTACTCCACCAAGTCTCTGTTCAATCAAGACCATGGGGGTCAATTTCTATAGACTTTGTGGTCAATCTTCCTCCCTTGAAAGAGATGATCACTATCTTAATAGTGACTGCCTCACTAAAATGGCTCATTCTGGCTGTCACGTAATAGGAGATTAACTAGAACTGGTTGACTCAGAATCTTGGGCACCTGTGCATGGTAGCCAATCAGCTTCTAACCTCAGCATGTTCAGTTAAGCTTCAGCAATAAAACCTGGAAGCTGATTGGTTTTTATGCAGAAGTGGACAAGATTCTGAGTCAACCAGGTTTAGTAAATAAACCCCTATATGTCAGTGCCGGCTTTTAAATGTAATTACCGGCTTTTTATTTCTTCACTCTAGCTCCGAGAATTAGCTGTCTATCTCCCCGGAGTTAAAGGAAACTTTGTTTATCTGGGGAAAAAACTAAAAGGAAACTTTTTGTTTCTTTTAACTCTGGGAAACAAACTAAAAGGAAACTTTGTTTCTTTTAGCTGGGGGAAAGTGAAAGCTAATTCTGTGAGCTATAGTGAAGAAAATAAAAAACTCGATAATTACATTTAAAAACTGGCACTGACCTATAGTGACAGCCAGTCACTGTATACACTGCTCCACTCCTGCCTTTCTTTCTTAGCCATCCCCTTCACATCTGCAGTACATACAGTCTCCTGTATCGGCTAAACTTTTCCTATCGGCATTTTCGGCCGGTGTGTTTCGGTGGCCGAAATTTCCGTGCATCCCTAGTTTATAGTGCACAAAGAACAAACATATTGCACCCAAGCACCAAAATTCCATCCTACACAGAAAAATAAAGTGAAATAAATCCCCTAAAATATCCCCATCATGTAATTGTGAGGGGTTACAGTGTTCAGGCACAACCAACACCCAATTCTTCTGCACCTGTTTCACAGGTGCATATAGTTTACATTTTTCACCATTTTTCTCTAATTGTTAACAATTTTTAACTGCTGGGCCCATTCCTGCGGCCAGCAATAGTAACTGTGAGGAGTTACAGTGTTCAGACACCACCAACACCCAAGGTCAAATTTTTCTGCACCTATATGACAGGTGGATATAACTAGAATTTTTAGAGCAGGGTCCAATCCTGCACTCGTCAAGAATAACTCTGAAGGGTTATGGTGTGAACGCACCACCAACTGTTCGCCCGTCAAACACCCCACAATGCACTGCGCCCTCACAGTGCACAGTATCCACCCCACACTATATAAGATAGAAGGGAGAATACTCTCCCCGAAAACCCCCCAAAAACAAACAAATAAGAATAATTTAAAAATACAAAAAAAAAAAATCTAGAGCTTGGCCAGGTGCTAGATCTGTAAGCATTCAAAATGAATGACAAGCAGCTTTTGGGAACACATTGGGTGCAGCTTTATTCAACATTATTACCGCCTTTTTGACAGTGATAGAGCACAACTAAAATCTACATATATTATCGTGCTCCACTAACAATTACAATAAAAAGTGAAAAGAATATTTTGAATAAAGTGAAATTAAATTAAAGCAGTCCAACAACAAATTAAATGTGATAATGCAATCACGCTTCTGCTGCATAAATGTCCTTAATCAATCCGTGACTTTGACATTCCTTCTAGTGATGTGATAGGAAATGATTTTGCGTGCAATCCACCAGTCATAAAATTCTGTACACCTTCAGCGACTGTGCTCTCACCTGGCATATATGACCAAACCGTTAAGTGAGATCATATAGAGCTCGTGTCCCTTTAATTGGACTTGGAGATGGATGGGATTCTCCCTCTTCACAGTTAGGGGTCTCCTTACTTCCTTAGGACTATTTTAAGTCTTGAAGCTTCTTTGAGAATGAATACCACTCAGGATAAATCTCCTCTGCAATTTCCAGCCATCCCTGGTCTTTTTTTCTATAATCCTTGTATTGTGGATCAGCACAACTGTAGACGTATGGTCTGGGTCTCACCAGGCTGATCAGAACCTGTCTTGATCAAGTTTCTTGCTGCAAGGGCTTGAACTTCCTTTATGATTTTTGGTCCACTATGACACATTCGTATCAGTATGTGTAGAGTGTAGGCGACCCACTTATTTCAATTTTCATTCATATCTTTATTGTTGTAATTTTTATTTGAATTAGCATTTTCACAATATTGATTTAATACACTAAGAACACTTTTTTACACCATAGTAGCTCACAAGACCCCACAATTTAAAATCTATATATCCCATTGCTTCATGTCTGACTGAATGACAGCAATATCAAGGGAAGGATGCGGTTATTGAAAAATGATCCATGCTTCCCTTTCATTAGATACAGCATCACCTCACAAGACCCTCAGCCAACACCTGACAACTGTAAGATTAGTATGGCTGTAGGTCAGCTTAAGGCAGATGATGACCCTGTTATTGGATTACATCAGATGTTTTTTTATTAAGGAATGTTCAAGATATCTGGGTCTGTACAAACAACATGTTTCAGCTAGCCCTGCACAACTTTGATTGCATTTTGAAAGCTCATAGAGAGGAATATAGCATTGATCTGTCCTTATGGCTTTTTTTTTCTACTAAATGATGCTCCTTATCTAAACTTCTCTCTCTTTCTCTGTCTCTCTGTCTCTCTCTCTCTCTCTCCCTATCTATACACACACACACACAGCAGAATACTGAATACCAAACCTGTGGCTGATAAGTGTACCAGTTCAATCCTTGGAATTTAAAAGTAACATTTGCAATTAAATCATTTTGCCTTTCAACTTGGATTGCTCTTTATGTAACCGCCATTTAGTGATCAAAAATTGGAAACAAAATACAAAGTATGTCTTTCTGCTTTTCTGATAAAAAAAAAATCTGGTATAGATTGGGGGGGACCCCATGCTGTTTTTTTAAAATAAAAATTTAATTAAAAAAATGTCAGTCCTGCTGAAGCAGATTCTATGAATTGTACAGATGTGCAACTTTGCAGGTAGTTTTCGGGGGCCGCCCCACGCATGATATTTAACAGAATTTTTAGTTTTTTTTTTTTTTTATTACTTTAAGCAATGAAAAATGACTGCCCCTTTAAAAACAATACTTTTGGAAATGTTACTTTTCACTGATTCATGTTCCTCAGGGCAGTCCCAATACCCATTTTTTGGCCAATAACATATAAGCCTTAAAAATGGGCACTTTTTAATTTACAAGTTCGAGTTCCATAGACTTGCATTATGTTCGATGTTCGTGGTAGAACTTTTGTTCGGTTCGAATGTTCTGTGAACCGAATGGGGGTGTTCGTCCCATCACTGCTGACAAGCTTTTGTATCTGAATATTTTCAGAGATTAAATATTCTTTCACTTTTGAATAGATGTTTTCTCCCCTGGTATGGCCTTTCAAAGGAATGATTTTCATCACTTCTTCCTTTACTTCAAAGTTATTGAAAACCATTCTAAGAAACATAACTATTTGTGAGGTATCTGTAACATCAACTCATTCATCAAGTTGAAGGGAGAATTAGCTGCAGTCATCCAAGTCTTTTTTCAGTTGTGAATTGATGTCAGCTACCATGACTTCAACTCTTCTTGTAACTGTTTTAGCAGAAAGTTGATGAGAATTTATTGCAGATTTTTTTTGTTTTTGCTTTTAAAGGCACCAAAGAGAGAATCGGCAGCTTCCTCTTTAATCATCTCACTGTCCTCAAATTATTTTTTTCTCTTTGCTACGAGCTGAGACAGACAATAAGAGGCCATAGTTGAGGCTATGCTTTTCTCTGCAGGCCTAGTGAACATCCTTTGCTGTGTAGTAAGAAAAGTTTTTTCAAATATTGCACTGTTTTCTTAATTCAGACTTAGGTGGAAAGTCAAGTATTCTGAAGTGTCTCTCAACATTTCCTTTCTTGGCTTAAGCAACTGAAACTTTGAACAACAAACGCACTTCCCATTCACTTCCGTAAAAAAGTTGTTGATGTTCCCATTCTCAATGAAAATGATAGTTTGGGTTTTTTTTTTGTTGCTTTTTTGCCATTGTATTGGAGGCTGAACTGCCCTGCTTGGCTGGCTGGTCTTTGCTTTGGCTTAGCTGGCTGGTCTGTGGTCTGGCATGACTGGATGGTCTGCGTTCTGGAACGGTTGGCTGGCCTGAGTTCTCTCCTGGCTATTTTGGGGTCTGTCCTGATGGGCTGCTCTGAATTCTCTCCTGGCTATTTTGAGGTCTGTCCTGATGGGCTGCTCTGAATTCTCTCCTGGCTATTTTGAGGTCTGTCCTGATGGGCTGCTCTGAGTTCTCTCCTAGCTGCCTAGTCAGAGTTCTGTCCTGACTGGCCTGGCTGGCTGGTCCGAATTCTGGCTTGGCTGGCTGGTCTGACTTCCTGCCTGGTTAGCAGGAGTTCTGGCTTTGCTGGTTGGCTAGCCCGAAATCTGGCCTGGTTGACTTGCATCACTAATCTTCAGTGTTCAGATAAAAGCTCAAAGAAAATATAGAAAGGCCATCATATCACTACTATAGTGTATATTATAGTGCATACCAGGGGCGGACTGACCATTTGGAAACTCGGGCACTGCCCGAGGGCCCAGGGTCAGTAGGGGGCCCCATAAGATGCCCCTTGTACCTTTTTCATAGGCTTTTTTGAGTATGGGCATGGACACAGGGGCTCCATGACCCCCTATTGCCCGGGGGCCCCATGAGTTGTCAGTCCGCCCCTGGTGCATACTATATAAAAACCTTACATTTTATTAAAATTAACAAAAAGACACCCTCTTCAAAATTCCATGAAAAGTAATTTTGTGATTTAATGTACAGTATTTGCAACTGTCAAGGCACTACATCTGACTTGCCTGTGCTTTCTCCTGTGGTATACATGCATATACCATCTTTATCATTCGATCATTGTTCATCTGTCCTGATGTTGAACTATTGTATCATAAGATGCCTTTTCACTGTACCTGGCTACCATTCTATTGTTTTAAATAATTTCCAAAAAAAACCCTAACACATTCTATTTGAGTAAGTATTAATTTCAAAAAGTACCTTCTATTGCTCTCAGACTGAGCTCTATGAACTATGGCATTTGCAGTGTGCATAGATCAATGCATATAACTGCAACTAACCTACACTGCTTGTTCCAAACAAACCAAATGGAGAGGGAAAAGGAATGGTTTGGGAGCTCATGGAGGATATTACAAGAAGGCAGAGGAACACAGTAGGAAATTATTTCATGGAAAATCGATTACAGGGCCATTATGTGGAGGATATGTAAGGTTTATTTTTGGAGAATAAGGATATGCATTAGCTGAGTGTCACTTTAAAACTTGGGACCTTATCCACTGGGACTGTCGGGGTATTACTTTAGTTGAAAATGACCAGGTCAAAACCTAAGAACCCCATTTCTTGTAGAATTCCTCCTCCATGGAGTACAGCTGAGCGAGTCACTTCTGAGGTGAAAACACCTCCTCTGGGACCCTGGACACAAAGGAAATGTCAGATAGGGGAACAGATTGAGCCCAGGTTCACATCAATGCGATGCTGGAATTCTGCGAAACCTGTGCGTTTCCCACAACGCACTGCAATCGCATCATGTTCTGGCAATCTGGTGCTGGTGTCAATAAATTAATGACACCCCGATACAGATCGCAAAATGCAATGCAGTTGCCATAAATTGCATCACATGGGTGAGAACACCCATGGAATGCGATTCAGGTGTGGATTTAAAAAATAGAGTCCTGCACCTTTTTGGTGCGGATGCGATGCCATTTGCACCATACAAAGTCACACCCGCATAGCGGGAACCAGCTGTAAGAACTAGTCTGACCCTTTGGGGAGCCATCGTAGGGCAAACTGTGCAGAGGATGCTCCCTTTATGATTGAGGTCTTTGGGAGCCCACTCTATCATAGCCTTCCCTCTCCTCTCTGCCTGCATGAGGCCATCGATTTCTGAGGATCTGTAGGCCAATTACACTGGAAAGGCAAGGGATACCCAGCTGAAAGGAGTGTATGTGTAAATCATAGCACTTCAGTGGCAGTCACCCAATGTAGTATGGTATCCCCAATACCTGCACCCTGTGCTGAAGCCCCTGTACTGTGCAGATGCATGAACTGACTGTCCTGAGTTACAGGAACTGGAAGCCCATGTGGCCAAGTGTAGATAACAAGTAAAATGGTATATACATACTGTGCTCAGCATAAATGAGTACACCACAACAGATTTATCAGAAAACCTTTACTTTCCTTTCAGAATCCACATTTTCTATGGGACACTATACTACAAAATACTCCCACAAATGCGGGCTATTGATTGCAGACAGGATTTGTTAATTTGCACACACAAAAAAAAGTATTTTTTCTAACAAATTCCTTCAAGACTATGTTGCTAAAATTAATACACCCCAATGAAAGTCTTAGGAGCAAAGCTAAATTTTAGACAACAAATTCCTAATTAACAAGCATTCAACTACAGGTGAGTCTAATTATTCATTAAACAGGTGTTCAGCAGACAGCTGATTATAAAAGGGCACCCAGGACCCTGCATCCACTATATCTGATCTCCCACAGTACACAGAACATAGAAATGCAATTATTTTAGTAAATATAAACTGCTAAATACCTTTTCTCATCAGAAGTTAGAGCAGTCTGTGTCTGTGTCCAGCCCAGCACTAGCTAAAGCTTGTAGGAGTTTCCTTTCTGCTCTAGGAGGATGGAAATCCCCTGACTTCTGTCTGGACAGTGTAGATTGACCCTGTGCTGATCATATGCACTCTCCCAAGAAAAAAAAAACCTCTGGCAATATACACCAAACTGAGCATATGCATGCCTACGGTTCAGTCTGGAGATAAGCGGTGGTCGCTTGAAAAAGGGGAGGAACAGAGAAGAAAGGATCAAACTGCATTTTTACACAATGCAGAGGATTAACCCCTTAGGTTCCACAGTGAGTATAACAAGCATGCTTTACTGCATTTACAGACTGATTTTACTGTTGTGAGTTTAGTAATACTTTAACAAAGAAAACCCCTTCCCATTTCATGCTGTCAGCAATGGCACCACATGGAAATGTCACAAGGCCTGAGAAAGAAAATAATTTCTTTACAAAAGAAAGGTGAAGGCTACAAGATCAGCAAAGCTTTACTTATCAGTCAGAATACTGTAGCAAAAGTGATCCAAAAATTTAACAAAAGTGGAACGGCAACCATCTCACGGAGATGTCCAGGCCACCCACAGAAGTTAACACCTCGACAGGAGTGTCTTCTGATCAGAAGGGTTGAAGAAAATTGCCATGAAAGTTCACTGTAGTTAGCTAAAGAAGTAGAAAGCCAAACTGGGGTGATTGTTTCCCGTGACACAATATGGCATACACTGCAGAGGAATGGAATGCATTGGTGTCTTCCACGAAGGAAGCCTCTCCTAAAGCCTATGCACAAAAAAGCCTGCCTAGAATTTGCCAGGGCCCATGCTGAAAAAGAAGACGACTACTGGTACTCTGCAGTGATGGGACCAAGATAAATGTTTTTGGAACTGATGGCTTCAAAACTGTATGGCGTCACAAAGGTGAAAAGTACAGAAAAAAATGCATAGTGCCTACAGTGAAACGTGGTGGCAGTGTCCTTCTGTGGGTCTGCATGAGTGCTGCTGGTGTTGGGGAGCTGCATTTCATTGATGGTATCATGAGATTTTTATGAGATTTTGGAGCACTTCATGCTTCCTTCCTCAGACGAGCTTTATGGGGATGCTGACTTCATTTTCCAGCAGGACTTGGCACCTGCCCACACTGCCAAAAGCACCAAAACCTGGTTCAATGATCGTGGGATTACTGTGCTTGATTGGCCAACTCGCCTGACCTGAACCCCATAGAGAATCTATGGGGCATTGCCAAGAGAAAGATGAGAGACATGAGGCCGAACAATGCAGAAGATCTGAAGGCTGCTATTGAAGCATCCTGGTCTTCCATAACACCTCAGCAGTGCCACAGGCTGATAGCTTCCATGCCACGCCACATTGAGGCAGTAATTGCTGCAAAAGGGGCCCAAACCCAGTACTGAGTACATATGCATGCTTATACTTTTCAGAGGTCAGATATTGTTCTATGTACAATCCTTGTTTTATTGATCGCATGGAATATTCTAATTTTCTGAGATTGTGGATTTGGGGTTTTCATGAGCTGTAAGCCATAAAATCATCACAATGATGACAAATCACGGCTTGAACTATCTTGCTTTGCATGTAATGAGTCTATCTCATTTATTGGTTTCACCTTTCAAGTCGCATTACTGAAATAAATTAACGTTTGCACGATATTCTAATTTTTCAAGTTTCACCTGTGTGTATGTATATGTATATATATGTGTGTGTATATATATATATATATATATATATATAGTATTTCACAGAAGTGCGTACACCCCTCACATTTTTGTAAATACTTTATATCTTTTCATGTGACAACACTGGAGAAATTACACTTTGCTACAATGTAAAGTAGTGAGTATACAGCTTGTATAACAGTGTAAATTTACTGTCCCCTTAAAATAACTCAACACACAGCCGTTAATGTCTAAACGCTGGCAACAAAAGTGAGTACACCCCTAAGTGAAAATATCCAAATTGGGCCCCATTTGGCCATTTTCCCTCTCTGGTGTCCTGTGATTCGTTAGTGTTACAAGGTCTCAGGCGTGAATGGGGAGGGGAGCAGGTGTGTTAAATTTGGTGTTATCGCTCTCACTCTCTCATACTGGTCACTGGAAGTTCAACATGGCACCTCAAGGCAAAGAACTCTCTGAGGATCTGAAAAAAAGAATTGTTGCTCTACATAACGATGGTCTAGGCGGGCATGCGGCTCTTTTTCACCTTTGCTGCGGCTCCGGAGCACACTGTCCACCAGGTGACAGGCAATAGGGTTGCCGTAGCTACTAAACGTGGTTCAGCTCCGCCTCGCCACGAGTACAGTACCTGGTGACGTCAGGCCGCCTGTGTGCAAGAGGGAGGAGTGACAGAGCCGAAACCAGCGTGAGCTAGCGTTGCATGAGCGTGAAGAACACAGCACTGCGCGGGAGTGAAGAACAAAAAAAGGTAAGTTAATTTAACGTTTTCTATGAAAAGTAGTTCTGAGGGGGGTTAAAAAAATATTAATAGAAAAGTGACAATAATATAATAATATATTTATAATTTGGATTACATGGGGCCCTCATATTTACCTAAGGCTATGATTGTGATTATGACGATACACTGTGGCCCTGATTAACCCTTTGCTTACTGGGCCCTTAAACCCCCTTCATGACCAGAGCGCTTTTTGCGATTTGTCGCTGCGTCACTTTAACTAACAATTGCGTGATCGTGCGACGTTGTACCCAAACAAAATTGGCGTCCTTTTTTTCAAACAAATAGAGCTTTTTTTTGTGGTATTTGATCACCTCTGCGGTTTTTATTTTTTGCGCTATAAACCAAAAAAGAGCGACAATTTAGAAAAAAATAACATTTTTAAATAATTGTTTGCTATAATACATATCCAAAAAAATATTTAAAAAAATGTATTCATCAGTTTGGCCGATATGTATTTTTTTACTTGTTTTTGGTAAAAAAAAAAATCGCAAGCGTACATTGATTTGTTTGCGCACACATTGCCGCATCTGCTGATTTATGGCATTTTTATTCTTTTTTTTACCAGTAATGGCGGTGATCTGTGATTTTTAGCGGTACAGTGGTAGTGCGGCAGACATATCAAACAATTTTGACACAGGTTGCAGGGAAACGAGGGGAGGGGGTGGCTGGAACTTGAGGGGGGTGGGCATAGCAAATTTTGGCATGGGCCCTGTGATTTCTACTTACGTCGCTGTTTTCGACCCCCTGGTAGGTCAGCCATGGATAAAGGCAAGAAGAGAAAAATTTCTGAAGAAAACAGAGTGTTTAATGATACATGGACAGAATCATTTGCATTCTCTACTGACGAGATTGGTTTACCAGTATGCTTAATATGTGGTGAGAAATTAGCAAACCACAAAAAGTCCAATGTTGCAAGGCATTTCCAGAATAAACACACAGCCTTTGCTGAAAAATATCCAGATGGAGATGAGAGACGAAAAGCCGTTGCAGAACTTATGAGGAAGGTTAATATGAGCAAAAATAATTTCAAGAAGTGGGTGAAGTCTGCAAATTCCACAACATATGCTAGTTTTGTGGCCGCTCAGGAAATAGTCAAGCACGGGAAGCCCTTCACAGATGGAGAGTATATAAAAGAAACATTCATTAAGATTTCGGAACATCTATACATGGACTTCAAAAACAAGAATGAAATTGGACAGAAAATCAAAGACATGCCACTCTCTGCGAAGACTGTCAAAGACAGAACCCTAAAAATGGCAGAAAACATTAGCAAACAGCAAATTCAAGACATTAATTCAGCTGTGGCGTACTCCATCGCCTGTGATGAGTCCAAAGATAAAGGTGATATTGAACAAATAGCACTGCTCTGTCGTTATGTGAACTCTTTTGGGCCACAGGAAGAACTGATTGAGCTGATACCACTAAAAGACCAAACAAGGGGTGAGGATATCTGTAAGGCTGTTCTGGACTTTTTAACTGCTAAAAAAATAAACACCAAACACCTGGTCTCAGTGGCTACTGATGGGGCACCGAGTATGAGAGGTGCACGGAAGGGCTTTGTGGCTCTACTGCAGAAGGCGCTTGGTAGAACGCTGCTGTCATAACATTGCATCCTGCACCAAGAGGCATTATGTGCTCAAACATTTCCGCCAGAATGCACAAAAGTGATGGATGTGATAATTCAAATTGTTAATAAGATAATGGCAAAGGGTTTAAACCACCGCCAGTTCCGTTTGTTATTGGATGAAGTGGAAAGCATATATTCTGACCTCCTGCTCCACAACAAGGTTCGGTGGCTGTCCAGAGGCGAGGTGCTAAAACGCTTTGTCACATGTTTAGAAGAAGTAAAAACCTTCCTGGCCAGCAAAGAGCTCACCTTTGCTGAGCTGGAACAGCCAGAGTGGCTGGAAAAATTACATTTTATGGTAGACATGACAGCACATCTAAACACGCTAAATACAACCCTTCAGGGGAAAGGAGGCACAGCTCTGCACATGCTGGAAGAGGTTTTGGCTTTTGAGCGCAAGTTGACAGTGTTTATCAAAGATTTACAGAGAGGTACACTGTCTCACTTTCCCTCTTTGAGAGAGTTCAAACAAAGTCATGATACAATCAATTTGGAATATTTCAAGTCTGCAATCACCACAATGCAAAGTTCGTTTGGGAAACGATTCTGTGAGTTCAGAGAGGAAAAAAACACATTATCCTTCCCTGTCATTCCCCTGGCGATCGATCCATCCCTATTGAATATGACTGCATTTGCAGGTGTAAGTCAACCTGATCTTGAGATGGAATTGGCCGATATAGCCGACAAAGATATATGGGTGTCCAAGTTTAAATGCTTGACCGCTACTCTTGAGGATGTTGCCCGGCAGAAGGCCATTCTGGCACAGAATCATAAATGGAGTGATATTAAAAACCTTCCCAAACAGGACAAACTTGTATTTGAACCCTGGAATGCTATCCCCAACACTTATATAAACATGAAAAAGTATGCATTTGGAGTGCTTTCGATCTTCGGCTCCACATATGTATGTGAGCAGGTCTTCTCCAACATGAACTATATTAAAAACAAACATTGATCACGCCTCACAGATGACAGCTTGCAAGCCTGTGTGAAAATGAAGGTGACGCCTTACAGCCCTGATGTGCAGACACTGTGCACTGAGGTTCAGGAGAAAAAATCCCATTAACCAGATAAATTAAATATTTTAATTAGCTATTAATGTGCAAAAATATATTTTACATTGTTAAGTGAAAAAGTTCTTTTTTTCTTCAGATTGACAGCTAACTGCATGATCCTGTATAAAGCATTAAGGTAAGAAACAATATATGCAGTGTCGGATTTGTTTTAAATGTTGCAATGGTTTTGCGGCTCCCAGTCTTTTTTTCCCTTCGGAAACGGGTCCAAGTGGCTCTTTATGTCTTAAAGGTTGCAGACCCCTGGTCTAGGCTATAAGAAGATTGCCAAGACCCTGAAACTGAGCTGCAGCACGGTGGCCAAGACCATACAATGATTTAACACGACAGGTTCCACTCAGAACAGGCCTCGCCATGGTCGACCAAAGAAGTTGAGTGCACATGCTCAGCGTCATATCCAGAGGTTGTCTTTGGGAAAAGACGTATGAGTGCTGCCAGCATTGCTGCAGAGGTTGAAAGGGTGGGGGGTCAGCCTGTCAGTGCTCAGACCATACGCCACACACTGCATCAAATTGGTCTGCATGGCTGTCATCCCAGAAGGAAGTCTCTTCTAAAGATTATGCACAAGAAAGCCCGCAAACAGTTTGCTGAAGACAAGCAGACTAAGGACATGGATTACTGGAACCGTCCTGTATTCTGATGAGACCAAGATAAACTGATTTGGTTCAGATGGTGTCAAGCTTGTGTGGTGGCAACCAGGTGAGGAGTACAAAGACAAGTGTGTCTTGCCTACAGTCAAGCATGGTGGTGGGAGTGTCATGGTCTGGGGCTGCATGAGTGCTGCCGGCACTGGGGAGCTACAGTTCATTGAGGGAACCATGAATACCAACATGTACTGGAACATACTGAAGGAGAACATAATCTCCTCCCTTCGGAGACTGGGCAGCAGGGCAGTATTCCAACATAACCCCAAACACACCTCTAAGATGACCACTGCCTTGTTAAAGAAGCTGAGGGTAAAGGTGATGGACTGGCCAAGCATGTCTCCAGACCTAAACCCTATTGAGCATTTGTGGGGCATCCTCAAATGGAAGGTGGAAAAGCGCAAGGTCTCTAACATCCACCAGCTCCGTGATGTCATTATGGAGGAGTGGAAGAGGACTCCAGTGGCAACCTGTGAAGCTCTGGTGAACTCCATGCCCAAGAGGGTTAAGGCAGTGCTGGAAAATGGTGGCCACACAAAATATTGATACTTTGGGCCAAATTTGGACATTTTCACTTAGGGGTGTACTCACTTTTGTTGCCAGCAGTTTAGACATTAATGGCTGTGTGTTGAGTTATTTTGAGGGGACAGCAAATTTACACTGTTATATAAGCTGTATACGCACTACGTCACATTGTAGCAAAGTGTCAATTCTTCAGTGTTGTCACATGAAAAGATATAATAACATATTTACATAAATGTGAGGGGTGTACTCACTTCTGTGAGATAGTGTGTGTGTGTGTGTGTGTGTGTGTGTGTATATATATATATATACAAGTGAAAAAGTGTTGCACTGCGCAAACAATATTAATGATGTGAAAACAAACAAATAATATAAAGACAATTCCAAGGTAAGTCCAGCGTAAGTAAAAAGCGCTTCAAGAAATCCAGATGGAGAAGAGCATCTTCCTACTGGTGACTGCACCCAAAATCCCAGTGCTGTAAATCCTCAATGTAAATGCATCATTACAGTGAACATATAGATCCAGGTGGACCGTCACCTTCTTACATGGACCTGTGTAGGTAAACAGGTCAGATAGGCATCTCCCCTTTTAGTGGGGGTAACACATAGCTTTCTCCTCTGTGGGAAGTCCTCCCTTTTATATGCCACTGTGATCCTGCAATAGCACCTGATATCAATGCAGCTGGCTCTGTGGGTAAAGCTCAACAACCACAAAGATGACCATAGTACTATCCCTGATGAAGTCACGTTGTGCGTGAGGGTCCACCTGGATCTACAGTTGTGACCAAAATTATTCAACCCCCACTGAAATTGAGTGTTTTGGCCAGTTTGACATTGCTTTTGATCATTCAGTCATCTTGCTTACATTTACATTAAAGAGGCACTTGTAGGTCAGACAAATATAACATAACAGTTATAATGAAATAACCACAAATGTCTTTTCTGTGCTCACAGCATTATCAGTTTTATTCAACCCCCAAGTGACATTCAATCTTAGTACTTAGTACAGCATCCTTTTACAGTTATAACAGCTTTTAAACGTGAAGCATAGCTTGACACAAGTGTCTTGCAGCGATCTACGGGTATCTTCGCCCATTCTTCATGGGCAAAGGCCTCCAGTTCAGTCACATTCTTAGGCTTGCGCACTGCAACTGCTTTCTTTAAGTCCCACCAGAGGTTCTCAATCGGATTTAAGTCTGGTGACTGCGATGGCCACTCCAAAATGTTCCAGCCTTTCCTCTGCAACCATGCTCTAGTGGACTTGGAGGTATGCTTGGGATCATTGTCCTGTTGAAAGGTCCAACGTCTCCCAAGCCTCAGGTGTGTGACGGACTGCATCACGTTTCCATCCAATATCTCCTGGTACTGAAGAGAATTCATGGTACCTTGCACACGCTGAAGCTTCCCTGTACCTGCAGAAGCAAAACAGCCCCAAAGCATGATTGACCCTCCACCATGCTTCACAGTAGGCAAGGTGTTCTTTTCATCATAGGCCTTGTTCTTCCTCCTCCAAACATAGCGTTGATCCATGGGCCCAAACAGTTCTAATTTTGTTTCATCAGTCCACAGAACACTATCCCACAACTTTTGTGGTTTGTCCACATGGCTTTTGGCATACTGCAGTTGACTCTTCTTATTCTTTGGAGACAGCAAGGGGGTACGCCTGGGAGTTCTGGCACGGAGGCCTTCATTACGCAGTGTGCGTCTTATTGTCTGGGCTGAAACTTCTGTACCCACATCTGACAAATCTTTTCTCAGTTCCTCAGCAGTCACACGGGGACTTCTCTCCACTCTACGCTTCAGGTAGCGCACAGCAGTCGAAGTCAGCATCTTCTTTCTGCCACGACCAGGTAGCGTTTCAACAGTGCCCTTTGCCTTGAATTTGCGAATGATGCTTCCTAAGGTGTCTCTTGGTATGTTTAACATCTTTGCAATCTTCTTATAGCCATTGCCCTTCCTGTGAAGAGAAATCACCTCTTCTCTTGTCTTCCTGGACCATTCTCTTGCCTTCACCATGTTTGTAACCACACCAGTAAATGTCTAGAAGGAGCTGAGTATCACAGTCATTTTAAAGCTGCCTAATTGGTGCTTATTATGCTTGATTGCTGCTCGGTGACATCCACAGGTGTTTTCAATACCTGATGGAAAGCACCTGTATGAACCTCTGTTCTTCAGAGTGGTAGTCTTTAAGGGGTTGAATAATTGTGGCAATGAAGAAACCACATAAGAACCATTTACTACTGTATTACATAAACAATTGATGTCATTTTAGTTGCATTTGGGTAGTTACAACGTCCTTGTAGGATTTGATTCTGAATACAATTCCAAATGTACACTATAGTCCCTAAACCCCTTTACAGCATTGGGGGTTGAATAATTTTGGTCACAACTGTAGAAGGTAATGGCAGTGCACCTAAAAAAAAAAAAAAAAAAGCATATTAAAATAAAACATGGCACAGTAAAACACATCACACAGCTATAAATCCAGTCTAAGTCTGCATTTCATATTAGCACGGACTATTTGTAACTCTTCTCATCTAGCCTCTGAGAAAAACGTTTACACTTCATTCTTGAACATTTCTGAAAAGTTAATAACCCATGGCTCCCATTTTGTGTGGTGTACACATTTAAAACTTTCTGCAATTGCCAGGTTGTGCAAAAAAGATGATTCAATATGTGCCGGCTTTATTGTAAATTATAAGATAGCTATTAAAGTGGTATTAAACCTAAAAGTAAAAAAACAAAAAACAAGCTGACAGGCAGGGACTGACCGTGATGGCCTCTTCTGCCATAAATTCTTCCTCCTGCCTCGCAGCAGTAATGTACAGTGGTTTGAGTATGGGCAGCTTAGAGTATATTAAGGCACCTGATGTTCTGTACCATGGTGATGTGACTCCTGTGTGCACGAGCGGGAGTGACATCATCACGACTCGGCCATTCAAGTGGCCAAACAGAGCAAACCTGGAAAAAAGACTGGGTGAAGATGGAAGCGCCAGAGCACTGACAGCACTAATGCTAGTATGTGGTCTCTATACGAAAAATGACAAAATTTAGAAGCACTTTAAAGCGGAACTTCATTTTCTCAATCAGCATTGACTATTTTTAATCCTTATGCTGCTAGCTTTGGTACAGATAGGAAGGTATATTATATTTACTTATTTTAACCTTTTTTTTCATTTCTTCAGTTACTTCCTGGTTTCCATGCCTAGGCAAATGATGTAATACATCCCAGGAGTCTTTAGGAGGGGTTTGCTCAGTTAAGCACACCCCCCCCGTCTTGTAGTACCAGGAGTGGTCTGATTACTCAAACGCACAGATTTGTGCGCTATCTGGTTAGTGCATATTATATACACACCTATGAGCATGGGAATCACGGATACCTCACTTGCTGTTGGATGTCCACTATCACAACGTTGGGATGCATCAATATTGATTATTGATCACTATAAGCACATACTGCTGTTATTATATTGTACTTTTTGCATAATTTATAAAGACAAGTTTATATGTATATTAGTCTACATTGCATTTTATTTAGCGCTGCATTTTCTACATGATGTTTATTTGAAGGTTTTTAGGCTGTACCTTTATGCTAGCTGCTCACACTAATGTCCAAGCGCTCGTATTGACCCTCTATCGAGTTACATACACCCCCCCGTCTATTTGCCTGAGCTAAGGGCAGACTGACTCCAGGAAGTAAATGCTACATGAATCATCTGCCCTTACTCAATATGGCCACGACCAGAAATACTAGGAGGGTGTTTTTCAAAATGATTTTTTCAGTAAAAAAGTATGGAGACATGGATGGATGGGGAAGTTTGCTTTGAATGTTAAAAATGTATAAAATTGTGTTTTTGATTTGCAGTACTCAGGTACAGTGTACTTCCACTTTAAGGGCCTAATTACACCATATGAAGCGGGATGCATCCAAGTGCATAAACAGTCCAAAATAAATAGTTCACACCATTACAGTGGTCAAAAAAGTACAGCAAACTGCATGCCAATGCACTGCAATGCAGTGCACATAAACATCCCAGGAAGAAAAAGATGGAAGTGACCTCATAGGAAAAGTGAGCTTAAGAAAAATGCACTGCAAATGACAATAAAAAAACATGCATCAAATGTACGTCACTTCACATGCAAAAACGCACAGTAAACACGCAGTTTCTGGTGTGATGGGCCCTTATATGGCTTATATGGACTGATGTAATTATGCACAATACGTTCATAGGTTTGGTTTTTCAACCAGGGTACCTGGGCACCCTGGGGTGCCTTCTGGGTCCTTCAGGGGTGCCTAGCCAAAATGCCTAAAATTTGCTCCAAATTGGCCAAAAAATTTGTACAAGCCAGTGGGTGCATCGAGCCTGCTTTTTTGTTACACGCAGGTTTTCATTGTGCACCATGATGATTTTTGGCACTGTGCAGACCAGCTGCCAGTGCCCTAACAACCGCTGACATCATTGGTTGATAAGGAGGACATGCAAAGCATCCCTATTTGACCCCCTGCACCTCTCTGTCAGCACTGAGGTCACATTAGCTGCATGGGGGAGAGATAATTAAATGCTGAAATACTATTCAGTACTAATGTGAAAAAGTGTATTTGCTTTGAAAGAACAAATCCCCTCTAATGTTGGGTGTCCTATGTGTGTGGATGCTGCTGCGTTATGTAAAACTACTAGTTTATTCCATTTCACAAGGGGTGCCTTGACTGGAAGGAGGTTGAGAAACACTGGTATGGAGGATGTGTGGATACTTTGTATGAAAATAGTCGTTTGATACACTGAGTTGTTTCTAGTTTGGGAGTGACACTGATACATTTAGCACACTGTGTATTTAGATATCTCACCTGTGATTTTACAACACTACAGCTGACAATCGAAGGGTGGATAAAGTGTTTCCAAACCCACCACAGTAAAATCAGTCTGTATATGCAGTAAATCATGCTTGCTTAGAAAAGCACCTCCCCTCCCACTCTTAAGGCCCCTTTTACATGGAGATCCCGATATGGTCCGCCTGCCCGTTTTCCAGGTGGACCTGATTTGACCTCTATTCTCCTCTATGGAGCAGCGGGTGTAAACGGACATGTGTCCATTTATACCCACCGACATCCAATCCAATCTAATAAAAACCGACGGATGGGGATTCATTACTCTTCCGTCCATCAGATCCAATGGAATGACACTCGGATGAAAACAGACAGGCAGACCATTTCCATCCGACCACCCATAGAGGACAGCAGGCTGTGTCTGTGTCCGCTCTGCAGCAGAGTGGACAGGGACCTGTCATCCGCGTGCTCAGTGGAGAGATCCCCCGCTGAGCAAGCGGATCCACTGACGGGTCCACCATGTGTGAAAGGGGCCTGAACAGTGGGGTAGACCACATGGACATTACTCTTAGATATGAGCAGATTATTTTTCAACATTGGGGATGCCCAACGAAGTTTAATAAAGTGTGGGGTAACAGCTTGGACATCCACCGGTAGACCTGGTTATGGATAGACTGTTTGGCTGACATTTCATCATGCATTCCTACTACATTTTCCTTGTGTATTTGTAAGGATATTTGTTGGACCATGTAACTGCTGCATCTATGCCTTGAGTTATTTTCAGACACTGCATTGTAAGATCTGCAATGTTTGGTCTTTTTCTGTAAACATGACCTTTGTCTCAATAAAACCTTTTTTCTTGCTTGCTATTCTCATTGTGAAGCCTAAATGGTTAATCCTCTGCATTGTGTAAAAATTATGTTTGATCCTGTCTTCTCAAATCCTCCCCTTCTTCTACTGCCCCCCCCCCTTCCCATCTGCTAATAGAACAGAGCCTTGGGGACAAGCTGTACATGTTCAGTTTGGTGTGTATAGCTAGAGTTTTTATTTTTTTGGGAGGGTACGTGTGATCAGCACAGAGCCAATCAGCATTGTCCAGACAGGGGTTATTCAGAGGTCATGCAGCCTCATAGGACAATCAGGGGAAAATGAAAACTCCTCCTACAACCTTTAACCAGTGCTCTGCTGGACACTGATAGAAGTCACAAGACTGCTACTGTATTTACTGCTGATGAGAAAAGGTATTTAGCAGTTTATATTTACTAAAATAATTTCCATGTTGTGTGTACTGCGGGAGGCCAGATATAGTGAATGCAGGGTCCTGGGTTTAGTAACACTTCAAGGGTCCTTTCAGATGGGCGTTCTGTTTTTTCATCAACTCAGTCACGGTTATTCGACAAAAAAAACGGATCAGTTTACATATTCTCATCCGTTTACATCCGTTATTCATCCATTTACATCCGTTTTTCGTCAGTTCAGGGGTTTCTTCTGTTCAAAAGAACGGATGCGGACATTAACAGATGTAAACGGATGATCATCCATTTACATCCACTAGTCCATAGAAATACATGGGTGTCCGTTCTTCATCTGTAAACGGACATACGGAACGCCCGTGTGAAAGAGGCCTAAGGGAAGAGCTGCACTGAGCAAGATATACTGCATGTTCAATAAAGTGTGATGAAGGAGGTGATTTGTAGATCTCATTCTTCATCCCAGTGACAGTTCTCTCCTGGCTGCTGGTTCTGAGTTACTGACTCAAAGCCTTGAAGCCAGAGGCCCCCAGGGCCAGTAAATATCATCTGCGGAGTGAGGAGTGCTCCAGGTGTTCCTCTCCATGATGATTACACTCACCATGTCGCCGACCTCTCCTCTCTGTAGTCCAGCCGCACACAACGCCGATTCCTCTCTTTCCTCCAATCACATCACTCCGCACACAGCACGTGTCACTCACCAGGCCCAGAGGTGACTATCTCGCGTCTGATTGGTTAAACGTTCCCTGGAACCTCCCATCCTTTCCGACAACCTCGCTACACATACGAGTGTAAGACTACAAGTCCCGGCATGCACTTTTCCAGAGAAAACCAATCACAGACGGGCGCTACCAAGGTTGACAAAGAGGGAGATATAAATACACGTTTGCCATGTTATCGGCCGAAGGTGCACCACAGATCCACAATGAGAGTTGGGAAAAGTTGTACTGAGATGGCTACGAGTCTTATTTTTATATAGAAATGTTCGATTGGCTCTGACATTCTGATTGGCCGTGAGCAGCTCTCACTAAGAAAGAGCTGGTCTGCAGCCATGGCAACCATAGCTAACAGCAGGAGTCAGCAAGAGAACACCTGAAGAGGGAGCCAGAGGCAGCAGGTAGAGTTAGTCAATGGGGGGACAGGGAGGTTCTACTGGGGGGGCTCATACACTGCCATGGAGCAGGCACACTATTCTGGGGTCCCTATATCTACATAGCATGGTCCACCTTCATCCTCAGCGCTGAAGAGTCTACATCCAGATGAATGAAGAGTGAACAGTGCAGCACTGAGATCCAGGACTTCACTACTGGACTGACAAGCACAGCCCCTGCTCTGATCACTGAGCATATTTATTAGGAAAACACGCCAAGAACAGGAATAGTCTGACTGATACAGAAGTCATTGGCATGCAAGCTTTAAGGCAATGAGGCCCCCTAGTTGGTGCCAACCTGTGCTGTGTCTGTGCAGGGGATGGCAACAGGTTCTTCTTAAAGCCCAACGCCAGGGACAGGACAGATGCTCCTTTGTGGTGGGGCTGCACCAGCACTGCAGGGGTTAAATGGTCATTTATGTCTAATGGACCAGCAGAAGTTCTTCTGCTTACCCAATCCTCTGCTCCCCCAGCACCTGGTGGACCATCTTTTGGCACCTTCATGTCCTGTGCACTGCTATGGGCTCTGCATTGGACTTGATGACGTCAGAGGTCTTGTGACCAACCGAGCATAGGGGAGCAGAGGCTCTAGCAACACAAGACATTGGCTAAGTAAAACAGCATCCCATGTCAGCTCTAAGCCCAGGAACTGAGCAGTCACATGACTGCTGATCGCTCTGTTCTCAGTCTTCTCGGAGTGGACAGCAGTGAATGTCAGCCACCACTCTCCACTCTGGCACTCACTGGAGCGCCAGACAGGAGAGGGGGCGGGAGCATTTGGTTTTGGTTTTTAGCTGAATGCCAGCTGTCAATCAGGCAGCTGGGTAGATCCCGACAATATTGTCAGGATCCTTTCCAGAGCCTGGAGCTGCTCTGTGATGTCAGCTGATAGCAAGTGACAGGAGTGTAAATGTAAGTGTGCTCCTGTGACCCACAAGAGAAGTATGACCAGAAAGGCTTTGGTCATACTTCTATTTGAACCTTTGCAGGACAGAGGATATTCCCACTTCAAGGGAGCATTTTACTTTCCCTGGAGTTCAGTCTTAAAGATGAATTGCAGGTGCATCACCGCCCTGCTGCTCTACATGGTCCATTCAGAGTATACTTTGAATTCATTTAGAGGATGCAAAGCATTCTCTGAATGGCTCTCATGCTGAGCAGCCGGCCTCCTGTGTTTACAGTGCAGCAGAGCAGACACTCGGCATTGGACTCAGAAGTAAGTGGAGATCCCTGGTCCCTGGAGTGTCTATTTCAGTGATTTCCAGCTTCCACAGGGATTGGCCTGGTATGTCATATACATAATTACATTGGTCCCAGCTGGCCCAATGTAACAATGTATAAAATATCCATACCTCAAATTCTTACTAAAGGCTGAACTCCAGGAATGATCTTTTTTATTAACTTCATTGGTTACATTTAATCCTACATATCTCACATTCGGAGAGCTGCTAGGGATGCTTGGTGATTGGAATAACACTTTCACCTGGGGGCAGGGAAAAAGTCTTCAACCCTGTGTAAGCTCTACCTAGTTCTGACTCAGAGCTTACACAGAGCTCCCTTCCTTTTTTCTGGTGGCTGATTGATTCAGCTTGACTACATCTATACTTCATATGTTTCTGCTGGGGATGCAGAAATTCAGTACAGCAGCCTGTGCTATATGCTGGTCTCTTCCAGGTGCTGGAGTGACTTGCCATCTGTATACTGAACACAGTAACTTGCTCAACACCTCTGCCATTCAGTGTACATCTTGTATTATTTTTAGTGAAATCAAGGTATTCTCTGACTGGATGAGGCAGAGAGCAGGGGTGAATGACACCACAATCTCCACCTCAACCAATCAGAGAAGGTCTTAGATGTTCTCTGAATGGCAGAGGTGCCGAGCGAGTGACCCCCTGTGTTCAGTAGACAGATGGCAAGTCACTCCAGCAGTACCCAGAAGAGATCAGCACTGACTGTATTTAGTTCATTCTACTGCAGTAAATTTCTGTATCCCCAGTGGCCCTCCTGATTTGAGATACGGAGTATTAGATGTAACCAAGCTGAACCAATCCGCCACTAGGAATAAGGAAGGAAGCTCTGTGTAAGCTCGGAGTCAGAGCTAGTAAGAGCTTACACAGGGCTGAGGACTCTCTCTCCGCCCCAAGGTGAAAGTGTTAAGCCAAACATCAGCGCTGTCACAGAGGATGCAGAGTGATTCGCATGTTCCTCTACACCCGGAAGTACCAAGTATTTTCTTCATTTACTCCTGCCAACTAAGCGATGTGGTTGGGAAGTGAACAGTAAATATTTATCACTGAGGAGGGGTAGACAATGGCTGCAGAGACCACAGTAAGTGTGGACCTACCCGGGCAGCAGACTAGCAGGAACTTCAGTCTGCCATACCCCCACCCTTCCCAACTAAGCAAGCTGTAAAATACCACTTCAAGCAGACCCCAGATTCCCAGTGTGTGTGCTGTAGTACATGTTGTGGCAGCACAGAGAATGTGTCACCTCTGCAGCCGTCACTCACCCGCCTTACTCATTAAACAACGACACCTACACTTGTTAGTTAGTGTTAATAATGCATAGTCCTCTAGTATGTGCCTAATAAATAATTCTTGTCTGTACTCACACAGCATTTTCACTGATTTGTTGTGACAGCAAATAATTTATTGGTTTCTTGCAGCTTATATAAAAATATTATTCTGATTTAGGTCACAGCATAGCGTGCCATATCTGCATTGCGCAACAATGCCTTTAGACGGAAAAACCGATATGGATCGGATTGGTCTATTCCATGAGATGGGCTATATCAGTATTGGGGACAAATATGTCACTCCTGCCTCTAGTAAGTATTTTTCAGCAAGGATTCTTCACCACATCAGAGAGCAGTAGAAAGGTATTTTATTATGGTGTATGCTTGAAAATATCAAATGTGTACATATAAAATGAGGCAGATCAGGTACAGTGTAGGATGCTCTCTCTTTCCTTCACTCTCCATGTATGACTGTGTTGGAGATATTCCCACACTAGTTGTCACAGTGACTAGGCCATTCAGAAAGTAAAAGAAAATCTACAACCAGGAAAGCTACAGCAATAAAAAGCAGAGAGGACTTCTAGCCTTCCCCTGCTCTACTGATAAAAAGTATATTTACTTCTGTGCTGCTGTTGGAGATTTTGTCTCACTTCCTATCTGGTAAAAACATTGTCACCATGACAGTAGAGCTTCATCGTTGTATTAAAAACCAAACAAATACATTTTGACTACATATACTTTAGTTCTAATGCCAAACTCCAGCACAAAATAACAAGATAAAATGTAATAACCCATTAAAATTATATTTTTATTCTCCAAAATGAATCCATACTCATCCACTACTTTCTGGCCCCATAATCTATTTTTCATGAAAATGTTTCTTACTGTGTTTTTCTGCCTCCTTGTAACATCTTCATTGGGTTCCTGAACCACTCCTTTTTTAGTTGTGGTCATGTGCACTGCTCTATGTACATTACAAATCCCATAGTCCTTAATCCATTTAGTAAGCGAGCAAGAGAGGGTGGCCACGATCCTGCACACAGTTCGACCATGGAGAACAGACATAGCCACCCTCTAACAGGAAGTCAGATCTGAGCAGCAAAAAAAAAAAGAATCTGGAAATTTGAGGAGACTGAGAGCAATAGAAGGTACTTTTTTGAGTAAAATTAGAAATAGTAAATTTTTTTTTTTAGTTTTGGATAGAGCAAGCAGGGATGTTTGATTCCTATCGCCCGATGCCTGGGACATGTAGTTCCGGGCGTCGGGCAGGTCGTTTTTTTCTACCTTAGCTCTGATGTGAGCAAGCAGTGGGCTCACTTGTCAGGTGGAAGCATTCGGGTGGCAGTGCTGCTGCCCGATTGTTTCCACACAGTGCCAGTATCTCGCCCGCCATAAAGTCTACCGGGCTACGCTTGCCCATCTGCTCATCGCCTTCGGCTAGAGGGGAGGGAGGAGAGCGGACACGTCCCCTCCCCTTCTTCTCATGACCCGGAAGTAACGTTATGATGTCACTTTCGGGTCCCTGTTGAGAGATTCCAGGCCATGGAAGCCGGGAAAAAATGTAATGCGGTGCGATGTGCACCGTATTACATTCAGTGGAGCACAGGGGAGACATGCAGGGTCTTTTGGACCCTGGATGCCTCAATAAAAAGAACCTGGCACCAAAAAATCATCACATGGCCTATGTGATGAAAAAAAAAGTAAAAAGAAACAAAGTTATTTCTTAATTGTAAAAAATAAAAGTTACACCCAAGCACATACCATCCCCCCACAAAAAAAAATTGAGGCCCCCCCCACCCCCACATATACGAACGTACAAACGTTAAAGCACACGCTAGGGCGCCTACGCATGAAAACATCCATTGCGATACACATGTCACATATCGCTGCACACGCTAGAATGAGAGCAATAATTCTAGCACCAGACCTCTTCCGTAACACTAAACTGCTGACCTATAAGGAGCTTTAAATGCGTCACCTATAGAAAATTGAGGGTACTGAAGTTCGTCGCCATTTAACAAGTGGGCACAAATTTAAGGTTTGACAAGTTGGATATCTATTTACTCAGTGCAACCTCATCTTTTATATTTTACAAAAAATAGGGTAATTTATTGCTTTTTTGTTCCCTAAAATTAACTTGTATTTTTTACTGAAATTTTGTGGTAATATCATGCAACATAAAAAAATACAACTTTTATTCTCTAGGGTCTCTGCTTTCAGAAAATATATAGTGTTTGGGGGTTTTATGTAATCTTCAGGCCTAAAATTATTTTTTATACTTGTGCAAAAAATGCAAACATGGCTCTGGCAGCGAAAAAAAATATCTGGACAAGTAGATTGTCATGAGGGACAAGTAGATTGGGGCACCGATTTAGTCCCTGGACAAGTAGTTATTTTAAAAAAATTCCACACCCCGGTAAGGGAGGTATTATAAACCGTCAATTTATTTTTTGCTATCTTTGTCCCATTGGAGAGATTTACCTTCACTTCCTGTCCCATAGCCAAAGCAAGAAGTGAGAGGAAATCCCTGCAAATTAAGGAAATTCCTTGGGGACCTCAAGTCACCAGAACTAGTGTCCCCATTGGAAAATTTCCCCTCTATTACTTTACTGGGGACAACCCAAAATTGGAGGGTTCTTTTACTTTCACTTTCAAAAGAAGAGTAAACAGGACATATAGAGAGGGTGAATCTCCCTAATGGGGCACAGACAACAATAAAAACTGGCAGGCATTCTAATAAAAACTAATCTAAAACTAAAATAAAAGTTTTGCCTTTAGTTATACTTTAACCTCTTTATGCCAACGGTACGCAAATATGTGGCTGGGCCTTGACGCCTAGTGGCCGCATATTTGCGTACCATTTGCAAACAAACGTGTTGAGAGTGCACACCCTGCGCTCTCTCAGCACATGTCGGTGTCCGACAGAAAGGTTCCGATCTCTCCTTGCGATGGGGACCTTTCCGATCATTTGACTGCTGTGACAGCCAATCACGGCGGTTACATGACCCTAAACCCCGCCTCCCGGCATCAGAAACCCCTTAAAGGGCCAGGAGGCGCCAGCGTGAAGGGGTTAAGAATACATACTTCAATAGAGTTTGATGTCAATTTTAAATATGAAATAGCAAGACACAAATTTACAACAATTCAGCTCAAGGCCTTCAGATGGCCAACATTTAATCTACTTGAACCCAGGCACTCCCCCTCCTACCCTCATCTACCCCCCAGCCTGTGATTGGACAGTGAAAGAAGATGAGGAGAGTACAATGAGGAGCTCATCTTTCTGCCACTCTGCATTCTTATCTTATCAGCAGCTTTAAAGGTTTAGCTCACCTTTTTTAAAAAAAATTAATAGGTAAACTAACACCCTACACCCTCCCAATCCCTGCTGCACTTACCTTCATCAGTGATTAGCTGTCCACGCAGCTTTTGCAGCAGACCAGAGATTTGAAATCCCCACTCTTCTTCTCCTTCTTTGGAAGGACTTCTGGGACAGCTCAGAGCAGCTCTGATTGGTCAGCACCGGCACGTGACCACTTTGACCAATCAGAATCACTCTCTTCTGTTCCAGAAACCCTACAGGAAGAAGGGAAAGAAAAGCTGGAATTCCAAACCACTGGACCGCTTCACCAGCTGCATGGGCACTGACCGCTAATCACGAAGGTAAGTGCAGTGGGGAGGGTGTAGGGCAGGGCTTGAAATTTCCACTCGCCAGCGTTTCCCCCAGCGCCGTCTTGCTGAGCAGGCTTGGAGCTCAGGCCGGATCTGTCATTGGCACTGGGAGCCGTCAGACTGCTCAATAGCTGAGCGCAGTGAGCGGAGTGTGTGCTGTGCTCTCTGCCTCCCCCTAGAGTGCAGTACTCGGCTCTGTGAGTGAACAACGAAGTACTGCAACTTTTTATGGGGGGGTAGTGGTGTGTGTGTGTTTGTGTGTGTCTGTGTATGCATGTACATGTGTCTGTGTGTATGTACATGTGTGTATCTGTACATGTGTCTGCGTGTATGTACTTGTGTGTGTGTGCATGTACGTGTGTGTGTGTGTTTGTGTGTATGTACATACACGTGTCTGTGTGTATATACATGTGTATTTCTGTGTATGTACATGTATCTGTGTGTATGCATGTCTGTACGTGCCTGTGTGTGTATACATGTGTCTGTATGTGTGTGTACATGTGTCTCTGGGCGTGTGTGTAAATGTTTCTGTGTGTGTATGTACATGTCTGTGTGTGTGTGTGTACAGGTGTCTCTGTTTGTGTGTGTTTGTTGGTGGCGATTAACTCTTAAGACCTGGCTAGTAGCTCAGGACTTGAAATTTTAAGCCCTGGTGTAGGGTATTAGTTCATCTTTTCATATTTTTTTTCTGAAAAGGTGAACTAAAGGTGGCCATAGACGGTTCAAATCTCGCCCGGTTCAGCAGAGACCGGCCAAGATTCAAACCGTGTATGGGCAGGCTGAATGTACCCAAGTTGATTGGTAGATCAACAAGCCTGTCAGATTTTACATGCGATTATTAGCCACTAGCAGTAATCACTGTTGTGTTGATGGGGCAAATTAAGCGATTTTCTTTCCTGCAACCTGTTGTTGCAGGAAAGAAAGTCGCTTCATTTACGGCCATCTTCGCACTTTAAGTTAATGGTTGGTTTAGTCAGTCTCTATTACTGAAAAATAATGTGTTGTATGTGTACCGTGCACAGGTCATGGATTATTTTCTTTAAAACTCCAGTAATTGGGATATTCACTTACATGCATGCATGCAAACAAAGTAGCCCTTTTGGAAGGGGGTATTTGCAAACATTTCTGAGGGAGCAGTCCCTACAGTCACTGTGCTATCTGAAACATGAACTTTATTTTGGTTGGAATTTTCTTTTAAATCCTGACATTCTATGTGCTCGGCTCTGCATATCCTCTGTTACAATATGATTTGTTAGTCTGGTTCCCAGGTCTCTTGGTGGACTACAAAACACCCCCCTCTATGGTATAGAGAAGAGGTGAGGGTGAGGTGTTCTGTGGTCTTAGCACACATCCTGTTCTATACTGAAAACACTGCTCCTCCTTAGATACAGTACAGTGAATGAGCATTGTCACCTTAGGACAGGAAGTGTCTAAAAACTTGTAATCTGCAACGTATGACCTTTTCATTTTTTTGTTCTGGGGTTTAGATATACTTTAAAGTTTAAAGCAGTTGTAAAAGCTAAATGTTTTTTACCTTCATGCATTTTATGTATGAAGGTAAAAAACCTTCTGTGTGCTACTTACCTGAGCCTGATCTTCATCCAGTGCTGTGCAGGGGAGCCTTGGCTGTCCCAGGACCCCCTCTCCTCATTGGCTGAGACAGCAGCAGGAGCCATTGGCTCCCACTGCTGTCAATCACAGCCAGTAAGCCAATGAGGAGAGAGTGGGAGGCAGGGTCAAGCTGCAGCTCTATATGTCTTTATGGATGCATAGAGCTGAGCTCGGGAGAGAGCATGCACCACCGCCCCCGTAGCAAGTGGCTTTCTATTGGGGACACTGGTCAAGGGGAAGGAGCCAGAAGAGCTGGCGGCGGACCCGAGAAGAAGAGTATCGGGGGTGCTCTGTGCAAAACTATTGAACAGAGCAGGTAATTATGACATGTTTGTTATTTTTTTTTTAAACTGAACCTTTACTACCACTTTAACTAAGGAAAAAAATTTTTTTTTTTGTTTTGATAGAGCAAGGGAGAGCTATAATATATAGTTATGGGTTTTTTTGCCATCTGTATTCCTTTGTGGAGATTTCTCTACACTTCTAGTCCCATAGCCAAAAAAGGAAGGAAATTCCTCCAAAGTGAGGGAATCCCCAGTTGTCATCAGAACTAGTGTCCCCTTGGAAGATTTCCCCTGTTCCTATTCTGGTAACAATCCAAAATTTGGGATGCTCTTGGATTTTCATTCTTGGTGTTAACTGTAAATGGGACAAGTAAAGAGGGTGAATCTCCTCAATGGGCCACACATGGCAATAAAAACTGACAGGTGTTCAAATCCCTCTCCACTCTGTTATGCTTTAATGATAAAAAGTGTTTTTTTTTCTGGTAAATTACACAGTTGCAGTATATTGTGATATGCTAGGAATGTATTCATAAAAAATATTAATATATTTTGCTGCAACAAGCAAATTATTAGAGAATAAGTTAAGCTGTATTCTGGTTTTAAAAAACATAAGATATTTACTGCATCCAACAGAAGATCCCTTTCACCCTTGACCAGGACTGCAATATCAGATGTCTCCAGTGTTTCTGCAAGTGTAACCTTGCATTGCTGTACCTGTACAACAAATTGTCAATGCTGTTAGATAGAATTAGTGAGCCAAAGCAATATAAATAACAGTAGGATGACACTAATGCTAATGCTTAAGCCTTCTATGTTAAACAGCAATGTGTAATGCAGGGGTTCACATTTCTGTTAAGGCTGAAAACCTCTGAGCTTAATAGGAAAGAAATTGTTGAGTCTTACCAAAATATACAATTTTTGTTGTGTTATATTATTCATATGCAGAACTCAAGTATAATGTGTATGTTATTCCAGGGCCATTTAATGAAGCCGCAAGTAAAAACAGACAAATGCTTCCCGGTGGTTCCAAGTCCATGGCTAACACCTTGGCAGGATACTTTGATGCTCAGTTCAAACGTACATTTGAAGGTGAAGCTTATTCAGATCCCCTGAAACAAAGAAGGCAGTATATTATGCAGCAGAACAAGAAGAACTTGGGAAAAGCATTCCTCCCAGCTAATGGGGAAAAAAAGCCGTAAGTAGTGAATCCTTTAATTTAGGAAGATCATGCTAGGTCACCAACATTTTGTGTGCATTTCAGTTTTATAGTCCATCCAAGCATTCAGTCAAAATTTTCCAATGTGGATTAGACAAATTGAAAGCAGAATCTGCTACAGATTGTATTTATTCAAGAGGCCCTATCAAAAGGTTGTGTAATATGTGAAAAGTGGACACTATGGTGTTTATTTACTAAAGTTGGAGAGTGTAAAATCAGGCTCACTTCTGAATAGAAACCAATCAGCTTCTAATCTCGGCTTGTTTACCACTTGGTAACCGCGCTATAGCTGAATGACGGCTACAGCGCAGTTACCCAGTTCTGGGAGGGCGTCATATGACGTCCTCCTAGAACGCGCCCTCTCGCACGCCCCCAGGGGTGCGCACCCGGCGATCTCCGTGATCCTACGGACACAGCTGATCACGTGATGAGGTAAAAGGCCAATCACAGCGACCTTTTATCACGTGATCAGCTGTGTCCAATGACACAGCAGATCACGGAGGAAATACAGTTGCCAGTTATCGGCAGCACTTTCCTTACGCTGTCACAGCATGAGGAAAGTACCGGCGATAACCGGCAGCTGTCACATAGGAGATTGGCCCTGCAGTGCCATCCAGCAGTGCCCACCAGTGCCACCTATCAGTGCCCAGTAGTGCCGCCTAGCAGTGCCACCAGTCGGTGCTGCCAATCAGAACTGTCTGTGGCGTCAGTCAGCGCCACCCGTCAGTGTCGTCCATTAGTGATTATCATTGCTGCATATCAGTGCCACCTCATCAGTGCATCCTATCAGTGCCCATCAGTACTGCCTATCCATGCCATCTCATCAGTGCCCAGTGCTGCCTATCAGTGCCCATCAGTGTTGCTTATCTGTGCAGCCTTATCAATGCACATCAGTGAAGGAGAAAATGTACCTGTTTGCAAAATTCTATAATAGAAACAAAGAAATTGTTTGCTCTTTTTTTTGTTTATAATGCAAAAAATAAAACACCCATTGGCGATTAAATACCACCAAAAGAAAGCTCTATTTGTGTGAAAAAAAATGATAAAAATTTCATATGGGTACAGTGTTGTATGACAGCGCAATTGTCATTCAAAGTGCAACAGGGCTGAAAATTGGCCTGAGCACGAAGGGGGGTATAAGTGCCCAGTAGGTATGTGGTTAATTAAGCTTTGTCAATAAAACCTGGAAGCTGATTGGTTTCTATACAAAAATGAGCCTGATTTTTCATTTTCCAGCTTTAGTAAATAAATCTCAGTTTGTCACTCTACCAGCAGAAATACATGTATGGTACAATATTAACCTGTCTATGGCCGAAATAACACATATATGTAGCATCCAGGAAGTGAGTTTCTTCCTGGGTGCCACATATATGCACTCCTACGTTTTGCGCTGGATGTGCACTTGATCGAGTATTCCCAGTACAGAAACTGAGCTGTTACCGACTGCTCCGGTTGGCAGCTGGCAGAACCTGCTCCAGATCACTGTGATTAGCTAATTAAAGTGATTGGTACTGTAAAGTCCTGTCCCAGTGTTTCTTCTCCTCTGTGGGAAAGAAGGTCTGTTGAAAATAAATAAATATGACCCTAAACAGGGCTGAATCAAGTTTAGGGAGTGTTAGTATCAGTGTACGTGGCAGTTAGTGGCAGGGTTAGGGTTATTGTGTTTAGGCAAGGTCAAAAAACCCCAACAAAATGCATACTATTCTTTGTTGGCTGTACTACGGGACCAAAAACCACATTATGCACACACTTGTGGTCTCGCTGTGATCACCAGGCGTAAGAGAATTTATTTTGTGGATTTTTTTGGTGGTGAAACATGGCAATAGCCAAAAAATAGTATTATTGTTATTATTATTATACAGGATTTATATAACACCAACAGCTTGCACAGCGCTTTACAAAATTAAGGCAGAGATTACAGTTACAGCACAATTTGGTACAAGAGGAATCTGAGGGCCCTCCTCAGTAGATACAGCTAAATTAAAAAAAAAATGTTTTACTATTTTGGGCCAGTTGTACTTTAATAATAAAACAAAGTCAGGAGATATTTAATAACATTAAGCACACAATCTAAGCACAATCAGTCCTGATAAAAAAAATAGGCACAATCCACCTTGACACACCAAGTAGTTGCAATGAGATGCAAAGTTTTACTAACACACGTCAAAGTTGTATAATTGGGTTTGGGCATTAAGGTTTGTTTTGATTTTGGTCCTGAGGAAGTTAGGAAAAAGAAGATGAAAGGATGTTAAACCACTGGAAACAGGCTCATGAAAATTAATAGACATATGAAAGAAACTTGAACTGAATGAAAAAAATAAATCATATCCATTTATTTATATCACAACTTTATGATTTTGTTCTGTAGTCTACAGAGCATTGTTTTGCTGTGCATGTATTATTATAGTTTTCATAGAAAGCATGTATGTGAAAGTAATGTGGTAATCATACAATCTTCTCCCTCTTTTTTAGATCTGGTCTGGGTGGCTTTTATGGAACTTTGAGTGGTCCAGTTCCAGCTTTTAGTGCAGAATTAAAACCAAGGAAGGCATATACTGCACCAGGGAAGAACATCTATTCCAACCCTCCCAAGATGGGTACAGGATATGGGTAAGGTATTACATACAGTGGTGACAAAAACAGGATCTACAATAACCAGAGCAAAATTGGAACGGTAACCTATAGTAATTACATTTAATCTTTAGGATCATGCAGGGAATCTAATTTGGCAATTGAAAGCATAACTACTACATATATGATCTTGTTCTTGTAAATCAGGCCCTGTATTTTTTACTGCAGGCTGCTTTACTGTGCATTGAAATTACGGATTGCCTTTTCACAGGTATCCAAACCTCACTATAGGTAAACAGTACCCATATACTTCTGATGACTATGACAGATCAAGAGAACTGATGAAGGTTAGTACACTCTAACATACTCTGTTTCTCCCTAGCTAGGCGTCCTCCCCCAGTCTTTTCTATTTGTTGTATTGCATTTTTTGTAAAAGATATTCCATCAAACCATAGCATGCAGCAGGCAAAACCGGCCTTTGGAGCAGCACTCCATTAGCAGAATGCTGTGGCTTCAAGGGGGCCTCTTCTTTTCTTGTTAAACTTTTTTCTGCACTAAGTGGCCAGATATGTAGCTCCTGAATAAGAAAGTCACCTTCTTGGTTCTGCTTCAAATGTCATCTCTTCCTCAGTGGACAGCGAATCAGCATCTTCATCCAGTGAGATGGGAGCAAAAGTATTTATGCTAAACCAGGAACTAACCAAGTTATCTTTTGTGTATGTGTATCATAAAAATGGTCAGTCAGCATTATAAATCCCTTGGCAGCCAAAACAGTAAATCAAGAATTCAGGACTTTACTATTACTACAGTCTGCAGGGGCAGCAAGCTGCATTTTTGTAATTTTCAGTTCTAGCAGTGACGGTACTTTTTGCTTAAGGTTTGGTATATGCATTTGTTTCTAGCTTACAGCATGTGGATGAAGCTGGGAAAGTGGGTTATGCTAGAGCTAGTAAACATGCTGACCTCATTAATGGATAAGTACACGTTCAGAACATGTTACATATTTCACTCGTATTTAGAGTGGAATATGTAACATGTTTCAGCTCTTGCCACCTCTCCCTGATCCCTTTTCCCCTATGACAGCTGGTGGGGGTTCTTCTCCCTGTACCCACTGTCCCTTTATCCTTTCTGAAAAAAGCAGGACTGTGTGGGGTTTCGCCCACTCAGCCGCATCATTCATTCACAGTTTCCTGTGACTGAATAATCTACAAGTACCGTCTGACACTGTGACAGATGGACTTGTAGTTTCGAAGGGCTGCAAGGGCACTGATAAGCACTCTCATAGTCAGTTGACATGTCCTCCAGGTTTCAAACAGCCCATACAGAGGTATGGACTGAAAGCCAAAGGACATGTCTGCAGGAGCCCACATTGCACCCATGATCTACTGATCCCAGGTACAATGCTTTCCAGGCTCCTGCAGGAAAAAAATAATAAATGCCCATTTTTTTCACTGCAGAAATATGTGCATTTAATATTTTTTTCCAAAAAGATGAACTTATCCATTAAAGTATTTATATATGCTGAACAATTGCATTAAAAACACATGAAAACAAGCCCTAATTATGTAGCTACAGATATGGAGAAATTAATATTCAAAATGAATAACAGAGGCACTGAAATTACAGTTTCATTCTTCTTACTTTCTTTGGATGCAGAAGCTTGGCATTCTACCAGTTCTATAATGTAAACTCACAGTAGTTAAAAACTAATTAAAACCCCAGTTTAGAGTCTGAATTACTTAACACTACATGGAGCTAGAGAGATCAGTGGTGCTTTGTATTAAAGCTCTATTGCTTTTTGTTAAAGTATATCTAAAGGCAAAACTTTTTTTTTTCAGTTTTGGACAGAGTGGAGATGGATTAGACCCCTATTAGGTATTTATTGATGTCTGTGTCCTTGTTAGGGTGATTCACCCTCTTTATTTATCCTGCTTACCATTATCATCAAAAGTGAAAGTAAAGTAAACCCCAAATTTTGGGCTATCCCCAGAAAAGTAATAGAGGGGAAATTTTTTAATTTTCCAATGGGGACCCTAGTTCTAGTGACCTAGGGGTTCCCAAAGAATTCCCTTAATTTGCAGGGATTTTGTCTTGCTTTCTTTGTTGGCTATGAAACAGGAAGTGAAGGTAAATCTCCTTAATGGGGCACAGATGGCAAAAAAACTGACGGATTATAACCCTCCCTTACTGTATCCAAAATGAAAAAAAGGTTTAGTCCTACTTTAGGAATTTGTAAATACTCTAATATTCTTATTCTGGGCTTGGGTGCACTTTAAAGCAGCCAAAACTGTTTTTTTTTCTCTAGGATGGAGTGGGAAAAAGTTGGACCCCCATCTTTTATTGCTGTCTCCCACCCTATTGGGGAGACCACCTCTCACTGCCTGTCCCCCTGTCAACAGGAAACAAAATAAAGCAAAACCTTTCTAACAAAGGCACTTCAGCAATAGAAACATTCAGATTATGATGTACAAACCTGACATTTTTACAGGGGTGTGCAGACTTTTTTTATCCAATGTATTTGAAATACCTGATAGGAAGTTCTAACTGTCCCTTACATTCAAGACTAAAAATGTAAAAAAATGGCTGCTAATGAATCTGATACGTTGTGTAAGGCTTCTGAGCTGTGATGAGCACATAATGATTCTCTGTAATTTTCATTTCAGAAAGAGTTTGAGAGCCACAAATCTAAGTTAAAAGGTGGTGCTTTCCGATTAAACCTTTATCCAAAGGATTATTTTGATGTGAACCCTTATCGGTCTGATAAACCTCTGCCACCACTCAAGAAAAAGACAGAGAAAAAGCAGCTTGTGAAACCGTTTAAGCCAAGTTCACCTGCTAAAGATGTAGGTAAAACAAAGATGCCATCATGCAATGTTTATCTTCAGTGTCAGGGTGAGGTCTATTCACAAAATGCACATGCACAAGGAAGATGTTTGTTTCAAACATTTTACACATAGACATGCTTAGACTGGCCAAAGACAAAATATTATTTTTTAAAATGATTAAGAATAATCAACCAAATGCAACATACTTTGTTTTATGTGAATGCAGAGCATGTCATTCTATACAATTTTTTGCTTTGAACAAAATTAGACCAGTACTGCTTCAAACCTCGGCCCATGGGCCAAATGCGGCCCTCGGAGTACTATTCCTTCCACTGATACCAACAAAGAGCTACCATTTCTTCCTCTGGCACCAACTATGGGGCATTTTTCTTCCACTGACACCGTTGAAGGGGCACAATTCCTCCCACTGATATAAACAGTTAAGTACTTTTCCTCCAACTAATACCAACGATGGGGCACTATCCCTCCAATTAATACCAGGGATGGGCACTATTTCTTCCTCTGATACCAATGCTGGGGTGCTATTCATCCCACTGACACCAATGATGGGGCACTATTCCTCCCCCTGACACCAATGATGGGGCACTATTCCTTCCACTAACACCAATGATGCGACATGATTCCTTCTACTAATACCAATTATGGGGCACTATTGCTTCCTCTGATACCAGTGATGGGTCACTATTCATCCCACTGTCACCAATGATGGGGCACTATTCATCCCACTGACAACAATGATGGGGCACTATTCCTCCCACTAATACCAATGATGGGATACTATTCCTCCCACTGGCACCAATGATGGGGCACTATTCCTCCCACTGGCACCAATGATGGGGTACTATTCCTCCCACTGGCACCAATGTTGGGGCACCATTCCTCCCACTGACACCAATGATGGGGCACTATTCCTCCCACTGACACCAATGACGGGGCTCTATTCCTCCCACTGATACTAATGATGGAGCACTATTCCTCCCACTGATACTAATGATGGAGCACTATTCCTCCCACTGGCACCAATGATGGGGCACTATTCCTCCCACTGACACCAATGACGGGGCTCTATTCCTCCCACTGGCACCAATGATGGGGTACTATTCCTCCCACTGGCACCAATGTTGGGGCACTATTCCTCCCACTGGCACCAATGTTGGGGCACTATTCCTCCCACTGACACCAATGACGGGGCACTATTCCTCCCACTGACACCAATGACGGGGCTCTATTCCTCCCACTGATACTAATGATGGAGCACTATTCCTCCCACTGATACTGATGATGGAGCACTATTCCTCCCACTGGCACCAATGATGGGGCACTATTCCTCCCACTGACACCAATGACGGGGCTCTATTCCTCCCACTGGCACCAATGATGGGGTACTATTCCTCCCACTGGCACCAATGTTGGGGCACTATTCCTCCCACTGACACCAATGATGGGGCACTATTCCTCCCACTGACACCAATGACGGGGCTCTATTCCTCCCACTGGCACCAATGATGGGGTACTATTCCTCCCACTGGCACCAATGTTGGGGCACTATTCCTCCCACTGGCACCAATGTTGGGGCACTATTCCTCCCACTGACACCAATGACGGGGCTCTATTCCTCCCACTGATACTAATGATGGAGCACTATTCCTCCCACTGATACTAATGTTGGGGCACTATTCCTCCCACTGACACCAATGACGGGGCACTATTCCTCCCACTGACACCAATGACGGGGCTCTATTCCTCCCACTGATACTAATGATGGAGCACTATTCCTCCCACTGATACTAATGATGGAGCACTATTCCTTCCACTGGCACCAATGATGGGGCACTATTCCTCCCACTGACACCAATGACGGGGCTCTATTCCTCCCACTGGCACCAATGATGGGGTACTATTCCTCCCACTGGCACCAATGTTGGGGCACTATTCCTCCCACTGACACCAATGATGGGGCACTATTCCTCCCACTGACACCAATGACGGGGCTCTATTCCTCCCACTGATACTAATGATGGAGCACTATTCCTCCCACTGATACTAATGATGGAGCACTATTCCTCCCACTGGCACCAATGATGGGGCACTATTCCTCCCACTGACACCAATGACGGGGCTCTATTCCTCCCACTGGCACCAATGATGGGGTACTATTCCTCCCACTGGCACCAATGTTGGGGCACTATTCCTCCCACTGACACCAATGATGGGGCACTATTCCTCCCACTGACACCAATGACGGGGCTCTATTCCTCCCACTGATACTAATGATGGAGCACTATTCCTCCCACTGATACCAATGATGGAGCACTATTCCTCCCACTGATACCAATGATGGAGCACTATTCCTCCCACTGACACCAATTATGGGGCATTATTCCTCCCACTGACACAAATGATGGGGGCACTATTCCTCCCACTGATACCAATGATGGGGCACTATTCCTCCCACTGACACAAATGATGGGGGCACTATTCCTCCCACTAATACCAATGATGGGGCAATATTCCTCCCACTAATACCAAGGATGGGGCACTGTTCCTCCAACTAATACCAATGACTGGACACTATTCCTCCTTCCACTGACTGCAAGCACTGTCATTTTTTTTTTTTTTTTCATTTTGACGCTGGGACATTTTCTACTCCCACTGGCCACTCCAGCCCTCCTAAAGTCTGAAGGACAGTAAACCAGCCCTTTGTTTTTTAAGTTTGGAGACCCCTGCTTTAGACTGTGATCACTTTGTATGCTAAATTATTGTACTGATGCAAGTTGTAAAATACCTTTGATATCTCCCATTCTGTCAGCCGTCAGTCATCATTTTTGTAACTTAAATGGAGCAATATTATTTGTTAGTTAAAAATTAAAACAATGTATATAGAATCTTCTTAAATTTGGATTACATCCCAGAAAAATGCTGGCAAGACTAATTGCAAGATTTCCAGGGAACATTTTTCTGGCAGATTATCCAGTAAATTTTGATATTTTGTAAGCTCTAACGAGCAGGGTCCTCTGTTTCCTCTTGTACCAAATTGTATTGTAACTGTAATGTCTACCTTCATTTTGTAAAGCTCTGCACAAACTGTTGGCGCTATATAAATCCTGTATAATAATAATAATAATATTTGCCCATGTCTTGTACAAGTTATCTTGGAAGACTTGCATCTTAGTCTAATGATGCATCTCCAAGTGTATGTACAATATTAAAGCTTTTTTGTCTTTTGCAAATCAGTGGTGGCTGTTTATAAATGTCCTTAGGATATACAGTAGAGAATTGCTGCTTTCGGTGCCATTCTCACTCCTAAATTGAAACAGGGAGGAATAGTAGAATTACTGGTCCAAGTTGTAAGCAAAATCCTACTTGGATGAACCATGTACTGTATGTATCTCCAAAACAAGAATAGAGAGCAAACATGTTTTTAAATAAAAGCTAGCAAATATCAGCTGTGAACATGAGGTAAAAATCATTGCATGATTACATATATTACATACATACATACATACATATAGCACATAAAAGAGCCAGCCCTATCCCATCTGTTCTCATGGAACTTGTGGTATAGGTTTGGCTAACATGGGATAGAGGAATTGTTGCTGCTTCCAGGAAACTCTGAGCTTACACTTGGGAGGTGGGAATTATATATCACTTGTACACAGAGTGTACAAATCAATGATAATCAGTGTAGCGCTATTACATACAAAATCATAATGCAAAAATAAAAAAAATATAAAAAAACATATGTGCCCCTATATTCAGTGTAATTTTGTGTTTTTCTATGTATTTCTAATAAAAGATGAGGTCAGCTTTGAGAACATGTTACTGTACAGTACATGTTCCACCTGTTTTTGGATGGAACATGCAACATGTTCCCGCTCCTGCAGCGAGTCAGCAATCTGAGCTCTCTGTACGACAGTAGTGCAGGGTGGCGCTGTTGAGCGCTCTAGTAGTCAATTGATTCTTTCTGTCAGTGTGAAAATGCATGCCCATATGATGTATGGGTAGAAAGCCTACAATGACAGTCTGCAGGAGCTTTGCATGGCACCAGCGATGCTGGTGCAATGCTTTGCAGGCTCCGAAAAAAAATAAATAAAAGTAAATGCACAATTTTTTTTTACATGCAAAAAAAGTGCATTTATTATTTTTTGTTAAAAAGTGTACTTATCTTTTAAATAAATATCCTACATCCAGCAATTGTCTTTCTGTAATTTTCATCCAATTGTTATACTCTACACATCATGTGCCTGAACCATTTTTCTCCATCTCTGTGACCAAAACCAGTTATTCTCTCAAGTTCTGTCCATGACCCACTGATTACGATAGGTCATATATAGCATGTTTCCCCTTTCTTTAGGGTCCCCAGATATTCAAACCTTCTTTCTCCTCCTCTGATCCTCATAATAGGAAAACTCGACATAGTGCTTTGCTGCTTTAAAAAGACTTTATTAAAAATCTCATTCCAGTTAAAACCATATTTCTCTTTTACGCAATTCTACCAAGCCACATCTTGTCTAACCTGGTCTAGTATATATATCATGTATGAAAATTGTATTTTGTATGTCATTGGCAGCCAGGTGGCATGAAAGCAGGAACATTTGATCCTTACCCAACTCATTCCAATGATGCTTATGGGAAAAGACTTACTAAAAGTGCAACCATTGTTAAAGGGGGAAAGATTTTCCAGCCTCCAGCAGGACCCAAATCTTTTCCTATTAAAAGTGTAATTGCATCACACGTTCTCAGGTAAGTACTGTAAGAATGAAATACTACTTTGATGTTTTAATGTATTCTGATTTATGCAAATTAATTGAGAAAATAACAGGCATCCCCATAACATAGCAATGATTGTAATAATTATGCACCCTCCCTCTTGCTGAACAGCATTGCTTGGCAGCTTACTGGAAGATCCTAAAGTGGAACTTCACTCTCTCAATCATCATTGACTATTTTTAATCCTTATGATCCTGACATTAGAAAATACATAGGATTGTATATTATATTTAATTGTTTAAAACTTTTTTTTACATTTCTTCAGTTACTTCCTGGTTTCCAGGCCTAGGCAAACAATATCATATATCCCATGAGTCTTCAGGAGAAGGGGGGGGGGTCTCAGTTAAGCCTGCATACCTGAGCTAAGGGAAAATGGATTCCAGGAAGTATGAATCATTGCCCTTACTCAAGATGGCCACAGCCAGAAATGCTAGAGGGGTGTTTTTCAAAATGATTTCTCAACAAAATAAATGATGGAGACATGTATGGATGGGTGAGTTTGCTTTGAATATTAAAAATTAATAAAATAGCATTTTTGGTTTGTGGTGCTCAGGTGCAGTGTGGTTCCACCTCAAGTATTTTAAACTTTGGTGCAGTTACACGTTTTATCACTCTGCCCCTAGCTCTCCATCTCAGTTTTAAAGTAACAGATTTGTAAATGATATTACACTTGAATATACCATGTGTCTGGTTTAAAGTTGTAATCCAGGTACACAGCTTTATGCACAATTTTGCTTTTATGTAAAGACTACCTGCCAAGAGAATTGTAATTCTGCTTCGCTAACCTTGTGACCCAGACACTACTTCCATATAGCACAGCCAGATACCAATCCTCTCTGCAGAATATAATTACTTTTAATAAGAAATCCAGCCGTTGTTGATTTTTGGATACGGAGTGACTAATGCCCCCTGGATAGAACATGGGTACAAATCTACATAGTAGTTACTGTATATAGACATCCTTATGTAAGGGATTACTGGAGGTGGATATCAAGGTAGATTTAGGTATGTATGCTAGTTCTGTGTAAATATATATTTTAGAGGTTTTATATATACTTAAGTTTTAAGGATTACTTTTTTTATTCTACATCCATGTATACTCTTATTTAAGCAATAGCAAATATGAGATATTGCATATGAATATTTTATCTTTTCATTTTTAAACTTTTAATAGTTAGTAATTGTTCTACTATTTATATAAAGTAAATATTTTATACATATAGTATATTAGATAAAGAGGACATTTTTTAAACCCTGCCACTAGTGGAATCTGGTGCCAGTCGAATACTTGTTCCCAATATGAGTCATTTTTGTTTCTTTATTTTCTGCCAGTATATTGCACTGTGCATTACAGGATACAAACAAATGTTCACATCCATCTCTGACCCCAAACAATACCGCTCTAGATACCTTTCGAACAGCAACTGAGCACAGTTTTTGGGCCTTTTAGAATCTGACTCCTCCCCACAAAACAAGCCTAAGTGAAGGTTGTATGAGCAAAACAAACAAAGCACTGTGCAGCCTACACTATTGCTTGTTTAGTCTCTGACCCCAAAGAATACACAATATTAAGAAACTGTTTTGTTCAGATGCTAGCTCTAGAGTAAGATTTTTTTTAATTTACTCTCTCTCTCTCTCTCTCTCTCTCTCTCTCTCTCTCTCTCTCTCTCTCTCTCTCTCTCTCTCTCTCTCTCTCTCTCTCTCTCTCTCTCTCTCTCGCCAGCACAAGCCTGATCATTGCAGGAGAGCAGACTATGTTCTCAGCACAGCTAGAAAACTAACCATGCTATGCTGTACTGCCTAGTGTGCTAATTTTTTAAATAGGAAAGTAGAGTGACTGACAGGCACACCAGGTATTTCGCACAAAGAAAGTAAAACAAACAGAACAGGATACTTTTTTTTTTTTTTTTTATACAAGTACATGGTACAACAGACACATATCAAGAATACGAAATGTTGGGTTTACATATTCTTTAATAGGAACTTTTAATGAAAGCAGTATAATAAGTAAATTGCTACTGCAGGATGCCTTCTGAAAATGTAAGTTGGCTGGCTGTCTCTGGTTTCACAACTTCATGATTTTATCTGGAAAAACACATTAGCAAAGTCAGAAATCTTGATTTGAATACTATCTGAGTAATGTTTGTAGTCAGTAACCCAGAAAGAACTGAAGCCAAAGGGTAAGAATGGCACTACAAGCAAAGCATGTTCTGGGCTCATCTTTAGTTACTTTTTTTTTTCGTTACTGGGGCATTGCTATGCTGGCTTTTGGACAAAGTCTGAACAGTCAACATCAGTCTAATTTCACACTGGCATCATCCAGTTAAATTTTTCATAGAAAAAATAAATTCAGTTTATATCAGTTCAGTTGTTTACCAGTTTTTTTATATCCGTCAGCAAACGTCTTTAATCACTAGCCTACAGGGCACTTATACCCCCTTCCTGCCCAGGCCAATTTCCAGCTTTCAGCGCTGTCACACTTTGAATGACAATTGTGCAGTCATGCAACACTGTACCCATATGAAATTTTTATCATTTTTTTGTGACAAATAGAGCTTTATTTTGGTGGTACAGTGGGGCAAAAAAGTATTTAGTCAGCTACCAATTGTGCAAGTTCTCCCACTTAAAAAGATGAGAGAGGCCTGTAATTGGCATCATAGGTAGACCTCAACTATGAGAGACAAAATGAGAAAAAAAATCCAGACAATCACATTGGCTGATTTGGAAAGAATTTATTTGCAAATTATGGTGGAAAATAAGTATTTGGTCAATATCAAAAGTTCACCTCAATACTTTGTTATATATCCTTTGTTGGCAATGACAGAGGTCAAACGTTTCCTGTATGTCTTTACAAGGTTGGTGCACACTGTTGCTGGTATGTTGGCCCATTTCTCCATGCAGATCTCCTCTAGAGAAGTGCTGTTTTGGTGCTGTCGCTGGGCAACACGGACTTTCAACTCCCTCCAAAGCTTTTCTATGGGGTTGAGATCTGGAGACTGGCTAGGCCACTCCAGGACCTTGAAATGCTTCTTACGAAGCCACTCCGTTGCCCGGGCGGTATGTTTGGGATCATTGTCATGTTGGAAGACCCAGCCACATTTCATCTTCAATGCCCTTGCTAATGGAAGGAGGTTTGCACTCAAAATCTCACGATACATGGCCCCATTCATTCTGTCCTGTACATGGATCAGTCGTCCTGGTCCCTTTGTGGAGAATCAGCCCCAAAGCATGATGTTGCCACCCCCATGCTTCACAGTAGGTATGGTGTTCTTTGGATGCAACTCAGCATTCTCTCTCCTCCAAACACGACGAGTTGTGTTTCTACCAAACCGTTCTATTTTGGTTTCATCTGACCATATGACATTCTCCCAATCCTCTTCTAGATCATCCAAATGCTCTCTAGCGAACTTCAGACGGGCCCGGACATGTACTGGCTTAAGCAGGGGGACACGTCTGGCACTGCAGGATCTGAGTCCCTGGAGGCGTAGTGTGTTACTGATGGTAGCCTTTGTTACGTTGGTCCCAGCTCTCTGCAGGTCATTCACTAGGTCCCCCCATGTGGTCCTGGGATTTTTGCTCACCGTTCTTGTGATCATTGTGACCCCATGGGGTGAGATCTTGCGTGGAGCCCCAGATCAAGGGAGATTATCAGTGGTCTTGTATGTCTTCCATTTTCTAATTATTGCTCCCACAGTTGATTTGTTCACACCAAGCTGCTTGCCTATTGCAGATTCAGTCTTCCCAGCCTGGTGCAGGTCTACAATTTTGTTTCTGGTGTCCTTCGACAGCTCTTTGGTCTTCACTAGAGATGAGCGAAGTATTCAAAAATTCGATTCGGCTGATTCGGCGAATTCGAGGAATAAATTCGATTCGAGGCGAATATATTCGCTGCGAATTTAACTTATAAAAGGGTGTTTCTAGGCTTCAGAGAGCCTTTATATTAGTGCAGAACACTGTACCTTTAATTTAAATGCCCTTGGAGTCTGCTGGGGAAGAGAAATAATACTGTCAGTCAGTATGACATGCAGATGAGTGCCGTCGATCTTAGAATCACCGCACACTTCACTCATTTGGGCAGTCACGGGGCCAAAACCAGAGTGTGGAGCCACAGTGTGGCGGTGGAGGCAGCAGCAATGGGAGGCCATACAGCACCCTATGACAAAAATGGAACCCACCAGCAGTGTGAGGAGACCTGAAAGTGGCACATGGCAGAGTGTGGCGATGGAGACAGCAGCAATGGGAGGCCGTACAGGGACCCATGACACACTCTGGACCTGGCAGCAGCATGAGGAGGCGGTACAGGGGTCCATGACAGATTACGGGCCTGGCAGCAGCATGAGGAGTCGGTACGGGGGCCCATGGCAGATTACGGGCCTGGCAGCAGCAATGGGAGGCCATACAGCACCCTATGACAAAATGGAACCCACCAGCAGTGTGAGGAGACCTGAAAGTGGCACATGGCAGAGTGTGGCGATGGAGACAGCAGCAATGGGAGGCCGTACAGGGACCCATGACACACTCTGGACCTGGCAGCAGCATGAGGAGGCGGTACAGGGGCCCATGGCAGATTACGGGCCTGGCAGCAGCAATGGGAGGCCCGTAATCTGCCAGCACCCTATGACAAAATGGAACCCACCAGCAGTGTGAGGAGACCTGAAAGTGGCACATGTTTGGGGCATGATTCATGGCGGATTTAGTCAGTTGTGTCAGGAACTGGTGGTTTGAAATCCAGACTAATCCACGCCTGATTCATTTTCACAAACGTGAGTCTCTCCACACTTTGGGTGGACAGTCGTGTCCTCCGCGGAGTTACAATACCTCCTGCCGCACTAAACACGCGCTCCGATGCCACGCTACTGGCCGGGCATGACAGCCTTTCAAGGGCAAATTCAGCTAGTTGGGGCCAAAGGTCAAGTTTCGTTGCCCAGTAGTCAAGGGGATTGTCTACCTCGGTTGGCAGGGTGCTGTGCAAGTAGGCCCAAGCCTGTTGTTTGAGGTCCTGCTCCAGGTCCACCTGATGCTGCTGCTGCTGCGGCTGGTTAGTAGTTTCCTCACTGCGCTGGTGAAGAAAGCTACTCATCATCGACTGCAGACTGAGGCAGCCGCTGCTGGTGGAGCTGCCACTGCTCCTACCACCCCACCGCTCCCCTGCTGCCATGGCAGTGGAACGCGAGCGCACAGGGCCCACAGTGTCTGAGGATGGACGTTGGCGCAGAAAGGCAGAGACCAACTGACTACATAGGTGTTTTTTATAGTACTTTATTTTGGCCTCCCTCTCAGCAGGTGTGAAAAAGGCCACCATTTTTGAACGGTAGCGAGGGTCCAACAAGGTGGACAGCCAAAAGTCATCCCTCTGTCTGATGGTTATTATTCGGCTGTCGCTACGCAAGCAACCGAGCATGCTATGGGCCATTTGTGCCAAGGAATGCGAGGGACTCCCTGCCTCCATCTCCACAGCATACTGCCACGGTGCGTCTGGGTCCTCTGTCTCCTCCTCCTCCTGCAGATGCTCCTGCTCCTCCACTCCTGTCCGCTGAGTGGAAAAACCACCCATTTCACTCAATAATTCCTGAGCACCAATGTCCTCCTCTACCTCCTCCTCTTCTTCCTGTCCTGCCTCCACAGGGGTCATGTGGCGTTGAGATCTGTGCGTCACGTCTACCGCACCCTGACCAGCCATTGTTAACAGCATTTGTTCCAGGACGTGCAACAGAGGAATGACGTCGTTCATCCCATAGTCCTGCCGACTCACGAATAGCGTGGCCTCCTCAAAGGGCCTGAGCAAGCGGCAGGTGTCACGCATGAGCTGCCAATGGCTGACATCTAAGTTACACAGGGGAGTACCTTTATCCGCTTGTAACATCAGGAAATCGGTGATGGCCTTTCGCTGTTCGTAAAGGCGGTCTAACATATGTAGGGTTGAATTCCACCTTGTTGCAACGTCACAGCATGAGGAGTCGGTACGGGGGCCCATGGCAGATTACGGGCCTGGCAGCAGCAATGGGAGGCCCGTAATCTGCCAGCACCCTATGACAAAATGGAACACAACAGCAGTGTGAGGAGACCTGAAAGTGGCACATGGCAGAGTGTGGCGATGGAGACAGCAGCAATGGGAGGCCGTACAGGGACCCATGAGACACTGTGGACCTGGCAGCAGCATGAGGAGGCGGTACAGGGGCCCATGGCAGATTACGGGCCTGGCAGCAGCAATGGGAGGCCCGTAATCTGCCAGCACCCTATGACAAAATGGAACACACCAGCAGTGTGAGGAGACCTGAAAGTGGCACATGGCAGAGTGTGGCGATGGAGACAGCAGCAATGGGAGGCCGTACAGGGACCCATGAGACACTGTGGACCTGGCAGCAGCATGAGGAGGCGGTACAGGGGCCCATGGCAGATTACGGGCCTGGCAGCAGCAATGGGAGGCCCGTAATCTGCCAGCACCCTATGACAAAATGGAACACACCAGCAGTGTGAGGAGACCTGAAAGTGGCACATGGCAGAGTGTGGCGATGGAGACAGCAGCAATGGGAGGCCGTACAAAGACCCATGAGACACTGTGGACCTGGCAGCAGCATGAGGAGGCGGTACAGGGGCCCATGGCAGATTACGGGCCTGGCAGCAGCAATGGGAGGCCCGTAATCTGCCAGCACCCTATGACAAAATGGAACACACCAGCAGTGTGAGGAGACCTGAAAGTGGCACATGGCAGAGTGTGGCGATGGAGACAGCAGCAATGGGAGGCCGTACAGGGACCCATTAGACACTCTGGACCTGGCAGCAGCATGAGGAGGCGGTACAGGGGCCCATGGCAGATTATGGGCCTGGCAGCAGCAATGGGAGGACCGTAATCTGCCAGCACCCTATGACAAAATGGAACACACCAGCAGTGTGAGGAGACCTGAAAGTGGCACATGGCAGAGTGTGGCGATGGAGACAGCAGCAATGGGAGGCCGTACAGGGACCCATGAGAGACTCTGGACCTGGCAGCAGCATGAGGAGGTGGTACAGGGGCCCATGGCAGATTACAGGCCTGGCAGCAGCAGTGGGAGGCCCGTAATCTGCCAGCACCCTATGACAAAATGGAACACACCAGCAGTGTGAGGAGACCTGAAAGTGGCACATGGCAGAGTGTGGCGATGGAGACAGCAGCAATGGGAGGCCGTACAGGGACCCATGAGACACTGTGGACCTGGCAGCAGCATGAGGAGGCGGTACAGGGGCCCATGGCAGATTACGGGCCTGGCAGCAGCAATGGGAGGCCCGTAATCTGCCAGCACCCTATGACAAAATGGAACACACCAGCAGTGTGAGGAGACCTGAAAGTGGCACATGGCAGAGTGTGGCGATGGAGACAGCAGCAATGGGAGGCCGTACAGGGACCCATGAGATACTGTGGACCTGGCAGCAGCATGAGGAGGCGGTACAGGGGCCCATGGCAGATTACGGGCCTGGCAGCAGCAATGGGAGGCCCGTAATCTGCCAGCACCCTATGACAAAATGGAACACACCAGCAGTGTGAGGAGACCTGAAAGTGGCACATGGCAGAGTGTGGCGATGGAGACAGCAGCAATGGGAGGCCGTACAGGGACCCATGAGAGACTCTGGACCTGGCAGCAGCATGAGGAGGCGGTACAGGGGCCCATGGCAGATTACGGGCCTGGCAGCAGCAATGGGAGGCCCGTAATCTGCCAGCACCCTATGACAAAATGGAACACACCAGCAGTGTGAGGAGACCTGAAAGTGGCACATGGCAGAGTGTGGCGATGGAGACATGGGCTCCCTGGCCACGCTTGACTTTCTGGCCACATAGTCGACATACGGCTACGTTTACTTCCTCGGGCGGCTTGACGAAAAATTGCCACACCGCCGAGTAGGAAACTTTGCCCCCGCTACTCCTCACTGGCTGACTGCTACTTCCTCCGTGCACACCGGCACCACTACTGGCCGTGGTGGTAGGCTGCAGTGGAGCTGGTGCTGTACTCCGTGGCCGTTTGCCTCCACTGACACTGCTGCGACCCTGCTGCCTCCTGGGCAACCCACCGACTATTTTGCTCGCTGCCAAGCTGCCACCCTCTTCTCCTGATGATGCGGAAGCAATAGCCTGATGACGACGAGGCTGCCAAGTGCGATCAGCCTCATCATCATCAATTAGGGTCTCCGCCTCACTACTAGCCCCCTCGGCTGCGTGTGGGTCAGGAGACAGACCTGTCTCTAGACCGGCTACCGAGCCACTCTCCTCGCCAGTACTTCTTCGCCTGGCTGCTGAAGAGGCGGATGTCTCCCCCCGTTCCTGACCGCCCTCTGTTAGCTCTTCCTCACTGTACAGTGGGGCTGAGCCCACAGCATGCGATACTTCGCTTGGTGAGGGAACACCAAAGGACAGGGGCAGGTAGAGGACACGTGATTTCAGTGGGCTTGCTCCCGGGCCATGCCAACTAACGGTTGTGTCTGACGTACCCACCGACCGTTGGCTGTAGGTGTCAGAGGTGACCTGGGAAGAGGAAGACGACCGAGCCAACCAATCGATGACGGCAGGGTTGTCGGTGGAGACACGACCGCTGGATGACACCGGGGGCACTGGCCTCTGGCTGCGACTAGTGCTGCCTCGACCCCTTCCTCTGCTGCCACGTCTGCTCGCTCCTAAAACATTGCCTCCTCTGCCACTCCTCTGCATGTTGTCTGACATACTCTTTAATTCAAAGATTCTGTGTCCCTGAATAACAATTCTGTTTCCCTCAGTAACAATTCTGTGTCTGTCCCTGAGTAACAATTCTGTGTCCCTGAGTAACAATTCTGTGTCCCTCAGTAACAATTCTGTGTCCCTCAGTAACAATTCTGTGTCTGTCCCTCAGTAACAATTCTGTGTCCCTCAGTAACAATTCTGTGTCTGTCCCTCAGTAACAATTCTGTGTCCCTCAGTAACAATTCTGTGTCTGTCCCTCAGTAACAATTCTGTGTCTGTCCCTCAGTAACAATTCTGTGTCCCTCAGAATTGTTACTGAGGGACACAGAATTGTTACTGAGGGACACAGAATTGTTACTCAGGGACAGACACAGAATTGTTACTAAGGGACACAGAATTGTTACTGAGGGACACAGAATTGTTACTGAGGGACACAGAATTGTTACTGTGTCCCTCAGTAACAATTCTGTGTCCCTCAGTAACAATTATGTGTCTGTCCCTGAGTAACAATTCTGTGTCCCTGAGTAACAATTCTGTGTCCCTCAGTAACAATTCTGTGTCCCTCAGTAACAATTCTGTGTCCCTCAGTAACAATTCTGTGTCTGTCCCTGAGTAACAATTCTGTGTCCCTCAGTAACAATTCTGTGTCTGTCCCTGAGTAACAATTCTGTGTCCCTGAGTAACAATTCTGTGTCCCTCAGTAACAATTCTGTGTCCCTCAGTAACAATTCTGTGTCTGTCCCCGAGTAACAATTCTGTGTCCCTGAGTAACAATTCTGTGTCCCTGAGTAACAATTCTGTGTCCCTGAGTAACAATTCTGTGTCCCTGAGTAACAATTCTGTGTCCCTCAGTAACAATTCTGTGTCTGTCCCTGAGTAACAATTCTGTGTCCCTCAGTAACAATTCTGTGTTTGACCCTGAGTAACAATTCTGTGTCCCTGAGTAACAATTCTGTGTCCCTCAGTAACAATTCTGTGTCCCTCAGTAACAATTCTGTGTCCCTCAGTAACAATTCTGTGTCTGTCCCTGAGTAACAATTCTGTGTCCCCGAGTAACAATCCTGTGTCCCTGAGTAACAATTCTGTGTCCCTGAGTAACAATTCTGTGTCCCTCAGTAACAATTCTGTGTCCCTCAGTAACAATTCTGTGTCTGTCCCCGAGTAACAATTCTGTGTCCCCGAGTAACAATTCTGTGTCCCTGAGTAACAATTCTGTGTCCCTGAGTAACAATTCTGCGTCCCTCAGTAACAATTCTGTGTCCCTCAGTAACAATTCTGTGTCTGTCCCTGAGTAACAATTCTGTGTCCCTCAGTAACAATTCTGTGTCCCTCAGTAACAATTCTGTGTTTGACCCTGAGTAACAATTCTGTGTCCCTGAGTAACAATTCTGTGTCCCTCAGTAACAATTCTGTGTCCCTCAGTAACAATTCTGTGTCTGTCCCTGAGTAACAATTCTGTGTCCCTCAGTAACAATTCTGTGTCCCTCAGTAACAATTCTGTGTCTGTCCCTGAGTAACAATTCTGTGTCCCTCAGTAACAATTCTGTGTCTGTCCCCGAGTAACAATTCTGTGTCCCTCAGTAACAATTCTGTGTCCCTGAGTAACAATTCTGTGTCCCTGAGTAACGATTCTGTGTCCCTGAGTAACGATTCTGTGTCCCTCAGTAACGATTCTGTGTCCCTGAGTAACAATTCTGTGTCCCTCAGTAACAGTTCTGTGTCTGTCCCTGAGTAACAATTCTGTGTCTGTCCCTCAGTAACAATTCTGTGTCCCTCAGTAACAATTCTGTGTCCCTCAGTAACAATTCTGTGTCCCTGAGTAACAATTCTGTGTCTGTCCCTGAGTAACAATTCTGTGTCTGTCCCTGAGTAACAATTCTGTGTCTGTCCCTGAGTAACAATTCTGTGTCCCTAAGTAACGGTTCTGTGTCCCTAAGTAACGATTGTGTGTCCCTAAGTAACGGTTCTGTGTCCCTAAGTAACGATTCTGTGTCCCTAATACAGAGAGATCTGTCTCTCTTGAATGACCAGAGGCAAATGGAGAATTGTAAGATGGCCGCAATTTATAGCTCCACCATTACACAGTGCTGGCTGGCTGGCTGCTGATTGGCTAATGCGATCACATGTCATGAATGAATGCATTATGGGTCAGCGCGCCTTGTCTGCGCGCCTTCCCAGAGATCCCTGCTCCGTCGCCGCACATGTCGCCGCCATTTTTGGAAAAATTTCGATTCCATCCGAAGTCTGCTAATTTTCGGATTCGACGCGAATCGAAATTTTCCTAATATTCGAAACGAATTCCACTTCGCCGAGTTCGATTCGCTCATCTCTAGTCTTCACCATATTGGAGTTTGGAGTGAGACTGTTTGAGGTTGTGGACAGGTGTCTTTTATACTGATAACAAGTTCAAACAGGTGCCATTGATACAGGTAATGAGTGCAGGACAGAGGAGCCTCTTAAAGAAGAAGGTACAGGTCTGTGAGAGCCAGAAATCTTGCTTGTATGTAGGTGACCAAATACTTATTTTCCACCATAATTTGCAAATAAATTCTTTCCAAATCAGCCAATGTGATTGTCTGGATTTTTTTTCTCATTTTGTCTCTCATAGTTGAGGTCTACCTATGATGCCAATTACAGGCCTCTTATCTTTTTAAGTGAGAGAACTTGCACAATAGATGGCTGACTAAATACTTTTTTGCCCCACTGTATTTAGTCACCTCTGGGTTTTTCTTTTTTCTTAAACAAACCAAAAACCACTGAAAATTTTGAAAAAAAAACGTTTTTTTCTTAGTTTTTGTTATAAAATTTTTGTAAATAAGTGATTTTTCTCCTTCACTGATGTGCGCTAATTAGGCTGCACTGATGAGGATGCACTGGTAGGTGGCACTGATGGGCATTGGTAGGCATCACTGATGGGCACTGAAAGGCAGCACTGATACATGACACTGTTAAGCGGCACTGACTGGCACTGTTAGGCGGCACTGATTGGCAGCACTGATAGGTGGCACTGATTGGCATTGATAGGTGGCACTGACTGGCACGGATGGGTGGCACTGATATGCACTGGTAGGCACTGATATGTGGCATTGATATGGCACTGATGAGCACTGACACAAGGCACTGATGGACACTGACAGGTGGCGCTGCTGGGGCTACACTGATCATCAGAGCACACTGATCATCAGTGCCCTGATGATCAGTGTACATGTCCCCTCCGCGGAAAGCCGATTACCGTCTCTTCTCTCAAGCTGTCAGCGTGACAGCTCGAGAGGGGAGAAATGCCGATAACTGGCATTTCCCTGTTTTACATGTGATCAGCTGTGATTGGACCAGGGGTGGACTGACCATTTGGAAACTCAGGCACTGCCCGAAGGCCCGAGGCCAGTAGGGGGCCCCATGAGATGCCCCTGGTACCTTTTTCATAGGCTTTTTGAGCTTGGGCAAGGACACAGGGGCCCCATGATCCCCTTTTGCCCGGGGGCCCCATGAGTTGTCAGTCCGCCCCTGGATTGGACACAGCTGATCACATGACCGAGCCGACATCTTCGGCTCTTTTCGTGATCGGTGATCCGCTGTGTCCGAGGGACACAGCGCACCGCCGATCGCCGTGCTGCACGCTGAGAATGGGAGGATGTCATATGACGTCCTCCCAGAACGAGAGAACCACCTTGCGTCCGTCATATTACTATATGGCGGGCGGGAGGTGGTTAACAACCAGTGACTCACCTCTGCTGCCAGCAGGGTATTCCCGCTGACAGCTGAATGTAAACAGACCTGAAAAAAAAATGCCATACGCACAAACACACAGTGAAGTAAATAAGTATTTGATCCCCTGTTGATTTTGAATGTTTGCCCACTCATAAAGAAATGATCAGTCTAAAAATCGAATGGTAGGTGTATTGTAACACTGAGAGACAGAACAGCAACAAAAAATTCAAAATAAATCATGTCTGACAAATTATGCACTGATTTGCATGTTTATGAGGGAAATAAGTATTTGATCGCCTATCATTCAGCAGGATTTCTGGCTACCAGGTGTCTTTCATACAGGTAACAAGCTGAGATTAGAATCAGTCTCTTAAAGGGAGTGCTGCTAATTTCATTTTGTTATCTGTATAATAGACACTTGTCCACAGGAGCAATCAAACAATCAGATTCCAAACTCTCCACCATGGCAAAGACCAAAGAGCTGTCCAAGGATGTCAGGGACAAGATTGTAGACCTACAAAAGGCTGGACTGGGCTACCAAACTATCATCAAGCAGCTTGGTGAGAAGGTGACAACAGTTGGTGCAATCATTTGAAAATGGAAGAAAGAAAACCACTGTCAGTCTCCCTAGGTCTAGTACACCATGTAAGATCTTACCTCGTGGAGTGTCAATGATCATGAGAACAGTGAGAAATCATCCCAGATCTACATGTGAGGATCTTGTCAATGATCTCCAGGTAGCTGGGGCCACAGTCACCAAGAAAACAATTGGTAACACACTACGCCGACAAGGATTGAAATCCTGCAGTGCCCGCAAGGTCCCTCTGCTCAAGAAAGCACATGTCCAGGCCTGTCTGAAGTTTGCCACTGAACATCTGAATGATGCAGGGGAGGACTGGTTGAAAGTGTTGTGGTCAGATGATACCAAAATTGAGCTCTTTGGTGTCAACTCAACTCGCCGTGTTTGGAGGAGGAGGAATGCTGCCTATGACCCCAAGAACACCATCCCAACTATCAAACACAGTGTTGGAAACATTCTGCTTTGTGGGTGTTTTTCTGCTAAGGCAAAGGGACAACTGCACCGCATCAAAGGGATGATGGACAGGGCAATGTGCCATCAAATCTTGGGCAAGAACCTTCTTCCCTCAGACAGAGCATTGAAAATAGGTTGTGGATGGGTGTTCCAGCATGACAATGACCCAAATTACATGGCCAAGGCAACAAAGGAGTGGCTCAAGAAGAAGCACATTAAGGTCCTAGCCAGTCTCCAGACCTTAATTCTATTGAAAATCTGTGGAGGGAGCGGAAAGTTTGAGTTGCCAAACGTCAGCCACCAAACCTTAATGACTTAGAGATGATCTGCCAAGAGGAGTGGGCCAAAATCCTTTGTGAGATGTGTGCAAACTTGATGGCCAACTACAGGAAATGACTGACCTCTGTGATTGCCAACAAGGGATTTGCCACCAAGTACTAAGTCATGTTTTGTGAAGGGGATCAAATACTTATTTCCCTCATAAACATGAAAATCAGTGCATAATCTGTTAGACTGATCAAATACTTATTTCCTTCACTGTGTGTATGTATGTATGTATGTATATATATATATATATATATACATATATACACACACACACACACACTATCTCACAGCAGCGGGTACACCCCTCACATATATACATACAGTTGTGTTCAAAATAATAGCAGTCAGACATCACTAACCTGATCAATCACTGTTTTTGGTAGAAATGATATTTCTACATGGCAAATAATTTACTAGCAGGTGTAGTAGAGTAATAGAAATCCAACAGACCCAACAGTCATGACATGCATGCTACTGATTCTGTGTAATTGAATCACTAATTGAAAGGGGCATGTTCAAAATAATAGCAGTGTGGAGTTCTATTAGTGAGGTCATTCATTCTTTGAAAAACAGGTGGCAATTATTGCCCTTATTTAAGGAAGGAAGGCAGCAAATGTTGTCAGCAAGGAAGTGCAGAAAATGATAGGCTGCTCAGCTAAAATGATCGCAAATGCTTTAAAATGGCAACCAAAACCTGAAAGATGTGGAAGAAAGCGAAAAACTACCATTCGAATGGATAGAAGAATAAGCAAAATGGCGCGGACTCAGCCAACAATCAGCTCCAGGAAGATGAAAGAAGGTCTAAAGTTACCTGTGAGTACTGTTACAATTAGAAGATGCCTATGTGAAGCCAAGCTATCTGCAAGCAGCCCCCGCAAAGTCCCACTGTTGAAAAAAAGACGTGCTGAAGAGGTTACAATTTGCCAAAGAGCACATTGACTGGTCTAAAGAGAAATGGCGCAACATTTTGTGGACTGATGAAAGTAAGATTGTTCTTTTTGGTTCTAGTGGCCGGAGACAGTTTGTCAGACGACCCCCAAACACTGAATTCAAGCCACAGTACACTGCGAAGACAGTGAAGCATGGTTGCGCAAGCACCATGATATGGGGATGTTTCTCATACTACGGTGTTGGGCCTATTTATCGCATACCAGGGATCATGGATCAGTTTGAATACATCAGAATACTTGAAGAGGTCATGCTGCCTTATGCTGAAGAGGAAATGCCCTTGAAATGGGTGTTCCAACAAGACAACAACCCCAAACACATCAGTAAACGTGCAACATCTTGGTTCCAGACCAACAAGATTGATGTTATGGAGCCGCCAGCCCAATCCCAGGATCTTAATCCAATAGAAAACTTGTGGGGTGACATAAAAAATGCAGTTTCTGAGGCAAAACCAAGAAATCGAGAAGAACTGTGGCATGTAGTCCAATCATCCTGGGCTGGAATACCTGTTCACAGGTGCCAGAAGTTGGTTGACTCCATGCAACACAGATGTACAGCAGATCTCAGAAACAGTGCTTATACAACTAAATATTAATTTAGTGATTCTAAGGAAAGCAAAATCTTCAAACATTTTTCAGTTTATATAGTGAATGTTTGAGTTTGTAAAGAAGAATACAAACACTGCTATTGTTTTGAACAGTCTAATATTCACTTTTCTTAAATTTTTTTAGAGGAACAACACAAATTTGATATATTTTTCTTCATGTTTTGATTTGGAATAGAATGTGTAGTGTTCCCAATGCATTTGTGTGTATGGAAATAAAGGCTTTTAGACGGATTTTGAGCTTTATTCACTTATTCAACACACTGCCATTATTTTGAACACAACTTTACATACTGTGGGAACTAGCACTAAGAGTAGAACTTTTGAAGCACAGTCACTGACTTCCTTCTTTTTTAAAGGCCGTTTTTGCCCAGTTTTATTTAAAAGAAAGTTCCATACACCATAGGTTTCCCACGCAGGGGTATCCACCATCAATGCAAACAGAAACAAAGATTCAGCCTCCTGGCTCTCTTTAGCAGCACCGTTGCTCAGGCTTCATGCCTCGGTCCTCTTGACCATCACATGCAACACATTGTACCTGGGTTAGCACCTTTTCTCAGCACTCCTGTTTTTCCAGCCCACAGGCTTGGGCCCTCTGTCAGACTTCTCTGTGCCACTATGCACATTTGTGGCTGCTCCCTTGCACCCACATGGACTCTTCGGGAGGGTGGAGCCCAGAACCCTGGTCCTGACTCTAGACGAAGCCCACACACACCTGACCAATCAGTCTCCTGGCCATTCCCAAAACCTGGTACGAGGATTGGAGATTTCATCCCTCCCAAATCACTTTGAAATCTCCAGGCTTCAGGTCCCAAAATGGACTTTACAACCAAATGAGGAAAGTGAAAAGCCAGTTTCCTCTGCATTAAACAAGTACCCTGGAGCCCCTCAACCTGCTTTGTTGAGAATTCCGGGTGAAATATCCTTTGTACACTGTGACAGGTCACCACACTGTCACTATATATATATACACACACTATATTGCCAAAAGTATTGGGACACTTCCCCAAACCATTGGATTCAGGTGTTCCAATCACCTCCATGGCCACAGGTGTATAAAATCAAGTACCTAGGCATGCAGACTGCTTCTACAAGCATTTGTTAAAGACTGGGTCGCTCTCAGGAGCTCAGTGAATTCAAGTGTGGTACTGTGATAGGTTACCACTTGTGCAATAAGTCCAACCGTGAAATTTCCTTGCTACTAAATATTCCATGGTCAACAGTTAGTGGTATTTTAACAAAGTGGAAGCAACTGAGAACAACAGCAACTCAGCCAGGAAGTGGTAGGCCATGTAAAATGACTGAGCGGCGTCAGCATGCTGAAACGTACAGTGCACAGAATTCGCCAACTGTCTGCAGTCAATAGCTTAAGACCTCCAAAGTTCATGTGGCTTTCAGATTAGTACAACAGTGTGTAGAGAGCTTCATGGAATGGGTTTCCATGGCCGAGCAGCTGCATCCAAGCCTTACATCACAAGGTCAATGCAAAGCGACGGATGCAGTGGTGTAAAGCACGACGCCACTCGGCTCTAGAGCAATGGACATGTGTTCTCTGGAGTGACCGTTCACGTTTCTCTGGCAGTCCGATGGACGTCTGTGTTTGGCAATTGCCAGGAGAATGGTACTTGCCTGACTGCATTTTACCAAGTATAAAGTTTGGTGGAGGGAGGATTATGGTGTGGGGTTGTTTTTCAGGGGTTGTGCTTGGTCCCATAGTGCCAGTGAAGGGGACCCTTAGGGTGTCGGCATACCAGGACATTTTGGACAATTTCATGCTCGATAGAACACCTTTGGGATGAATTAGAGCAGAGACTGAGAGCCAGGCCTTCTCGTCCAACATCAATGCCTGACCTTACAAATGCGCTTCTGGAAGAATGGTCAAACATTCCCATAGACACACTTCTAAACCTTGTGGGCAGCCTTCCCAGAAGAGTTGAAGCTGTTATAGCTGCAAAGGGTGGGCTCAATATTGAACCCTACAAACTAAAACTGGGATGCCATTAAAGATCATATGCATGTAAAGGCAGGTGTCCCAATACTTTTGGCAATAAAAAAAAGTATGTGTGTGTATGTGTATGTACAGTTGTGACCAAAATTATTCAACCCCCACTGAAATTGAGTGTTTTGGCCAGTTTGACATTGCTTTTGATCATTCAGTCATCTTGCTTACATTTACATTAAAGAGGCACTTGTAGGTCAGACAAATATAACATAACAGTTATAATGAAATAACCACAAATGTCTTTTCTGTGCTCACAGCATTATCAGTTTTATTCAACCCCCAAGTGACATTCAATCTTAGTACTTAGTACAGCATCCTTTTACAGTTATAACAGCTTTTAAACGTGAAGCATAGCTTGACACAAGTGTCTTGCAGCGATCTACGGGTATCTTCGCCCATTCTTCATGGGCAAAGGCCTCCAGTTCAGTCACATTCTTAGGCTTGCGCACTGCAACTGCTTTCTTTAAGTCCCACCAGAGGTTCTCAATCGGATTTAAGTCTGGTGACTGCGATGGCCACTCCAAAATGTTCCAGCCTTTCCTCTGCAACCATGCTCTAGTGGACTTGGAGGTATGCTTGGGATCATTGTCCTGTTGAAAGGTCCAACGTCTCCCAAGCCTCAGGTGTGTGACGGACTGCATCACGTTTCCATCCAATATCTCCTGGTACTGAAGAGAATTCATGGTACCTTGCACACGCTGAAGCTTCCCTGTACCTGCAGAAGCAAAACAGCCCCAAAGCATGATTGACCCTCCACCATGCTTCACAGTAGGCAAGGTGTTCTTTTCATCATAGGCCTTGTTCTTCCTCCTCCAAACATAGCGTTGATCCATGGGCCCAAACAGTTCTAATTTTGTTTCATCAGTCCACAGAACACTATCCCACAACTTTTGTGGTTTGTCCACATGGCTTTTGGCATACTGCAGTCGACTCTTCTTATTCTTTGGAGACAGCAAGGGGGTACGCCTGGGAGTTCTGGCACGGAGGCCTTCATTACGCAGTGTGCGTCTTATTGTCTGGGCTGAAACTTCTGTACCCACATCTGACAAATCTTTTCTCAGTTCCTCAGCAGTCACACGGGGACTTCTCTCCACTCTACGCTTCAGGTAGCGCACAGCAGTCGAAGTCAGCATCTTCTTTCTGCCACGACCAGGTAGCGTTTCAACAGTGCCCTTTGCCTTGAATTTGCGAATGATGCTTCCTAAGGTGTCTCTTGGTATGTTTAACATCTTTGCAATCTTCTTATAGCCATTGCCCTTCCTGTGAAGAGAAATCACCTCTTCTCTTGTCTTCCTGGACCATTCTCTTGCCTTCACCATGTTTGTAACCACACCAGTAAATGTCTAGAAGGAGCTGAGTATCACAGTCATTTTAAAGCTGCCTAATTGGTGCTTATTATGCTTGATTGCTGCTCGGTGACATCCACAGGTGTTTTCAATACCTGATGGAAAGCACCTGTATGAACCTCTGTTCTTCAGAGTGGTAGTCTTTAAGGGGTTGAATAATTGTGGCAATGAAGAAACCACATAAGAACCATTTACTACTGTATTACATAAACAATTGATGTCATTTTAGTTGCATTTGGGTAGTTACAACGTCCTTGTAGGATTTGATTCTGAATACAATTCCAAATGTACACTATAGTCCCTAAACCCCTTTACAGCATTGGGGGTTGAATAATTTTGGTCACAACTGTATATATATATATATATATATATATATATATATATATATATATATTCTGATTTATCAGTTTAACCAATATTTTCATATATGTTCAACTATTTGGATTAATTGTACAATTCTCTTTAGGTCACTGAATCCAGTGAATTACAAGACTGTGAACCTAACATCATACTAAAAGCTGACAAGCCGAAGCTGTGGAATTTAACGCCAATATTCACTTGATAACACTAAGACAATCATAATAGTCCTCTGTACAGTTTTTATTTTTCTAAATAAACATTGCTGGTGGTATGAAATATACAAAGGTTTTCCATTAATTTAAAATATAAATGTATTTTTTATTTGTTGTCTTATAAATGCTATAAGCATTTGTACAACTGACAGTCTGAATCACCAAAGTGGAAAAAAAAAAAGTTTATAGGAAGTTCTGACTGCACTGGGTTACAAAGGACAGGTAAGATTTCAGATTATGTTATAGAATATTTGCAAATATCTTTTCCAAAATGGTGAAATTACTTCTTGGCAATTCCACTTTTGGATTTCAGGCCTTTATTGAATTCCCTGTTCACAGGAACCTTAGTGTCCTGTGAACTGTGGTTCCACCTGTCCTATAGTGACATACAGTACAAGCCAATGTTAAAGTGGAACTTTAGGTTAAAAAAAAAAATGGTGAACAGGCAGGAATTTTAATGCAGAAGAGACATGCTTTGTCTCTTTTGCATTAAAGTTAGTTACATGCCTGTCCGCCCCTATACAGTGACCCACGCATGCGCAGCTCACTATACACATTTGGTAATGCCGAATATGACTGAACTCCCATGTATGCGCGGGAGTGACATTATCCACTGACAGAGGCCAGTTATCGAGACCCAGAAGCCGCCTGCCTGAAGATGTCAGCAGCCGGTCGGGGAGCAGTGAGACACCTCATCATTGGAGCTGAGGTGAGTAAAGTTCCACTTTAAGATAGCCAAGTAGAAATCCCTTGACTCATCTGATGGCTGAATGCTTGCATGGGCTAAGGACCGGAGAATCTGCTGCTTTTTCTTAAATAGGCTGCTGCAAAGGTAAGTAAATGAATGCTTCTTTTAACCACTTGAGCTCCTGAGGATTTACCCCCCTTAATGACCAGTCCTCTTTTTGCTACTCGGCGCTGCACTAATTCAACTGATAATTGCGCGGTCATGCAACGCTGCACCTAAACGAAATTTATGTCCTTTTTTCACACAAATAGAGCTTTCTTTCGGTGGTATTTGATCACCTGTGCGCTTTTTATTTTTCACGCTATAAACAAAAAAAGACCAAATATTTTGAAGAAAAACGATATTTTTTACTTTCAGCTATAAAAAATATATAGTAAACTCAAAGTTAGTTATAAATTTAGGCCAAAATGTATTCTGCTACATGTTTTTGGTAAAAAAAATCCCAGTAAGTGTATATTGATTGCTTTGTGTGAAAGTTATAGCGTCTACAGTCTATGGTATAGATACTGCAATTTACAACATTTTTTTGCTATACAGCGCTGCGCTAGTTTAACGGACAATTGTGCGGTCATGCAATACGGTAAATAAATGAAATTTATGTCCTCTTTTTAACACAAATAGAGCATTCTTTTGGTGGTATTTGATCACCTGTGCACTTTTTATTTTTGGCGCTATAACCAGAAAAAAAACCCAATATTTTCTCATTTTGGTCATAAAAAATATCTAAAAAAACCCCTAAAATTTCGTCATAAATTTAGGCCAAAATGTATTCTGCTACATGTTTTTGGTTAAAAAAATCCCAATAAGTGTATATTGATTGCTTTTTGTGAAAGTTATAGTGTCTACAAACTATGGTATAGATAATGGAATTTACATAGCTTTTACTTTCTGGCTGCCCATCACATTTCTTGAGGTGCTAAAATACCAGGATAGTACAAACACCCTCAAATTACCCCTTTTCGGAAATTAGACACCCTAAGCTATCTGCTGAGAGGCATATTGAGTCCATGGAAGATTTATTTTTTTTCCACAAGTTTCTGGAAAATGATAAAAACTTTTTTTTTTTTTTACACAAAGTTGTCATTTAAATGATTTATTTCTCGCACAAGCCATGGGTATATGTGGAATTACACCCCAAAATACATTCTGCTACTTCTACTGAGTATGGGGATACCACATGTGTGAGACTTTTTGGGAGCCTAGCCACATACAGGAGCCTGAAATCCAATGACCACTTTGAAAGCCTGAAGGTGCGTAACTTCCTCATTACTCTTCCTCACTACCTATCACAGTTTTGAAGGCCCTGACATGCCAGGATAGCCCCGAACCCCCACCAAATGACCCCTTTCTGGAAAGTAGACACCCCAAGGAATTTAAAAAGAGGCATGGTGAGTATTTTGCAGATCTCATTTTTTCTCACAAGGTTTTGAAATATAGAAAAAATGTTTATTTTTTTTCATTTTCCAAAAACTTGTGGCAACAAATGAGATCTGCAAAATACTTACCGTGCTTTTTATCAAATTCCTTGGGGCGTCTACTATCCAAAAAGGGGTAATTTGGGGGGGTTAGGTGCTATCCTGGCATTTCAGGGCCTCCGAAACTGTGATAGGTAGTCTGGAAGTGTAATGAAAAAATAAAGCCCTTTAAAAGACTGAAGGTGCTTATTGGATTTTGGGGTCCTGTACTTGGCTAGACTGCCAAAACGTCTCTCGCATGTGGTACCCCCATACTCGGGAGAAGTAGCAGAATGTATTTTGGGGAGTAATTCCACATATAACCATGGCATGTGTGAGCAGTAAATCATTTAAGTGACAATTTTGTGTAAAAAAAAAAAAAATATTTATTTTTGTCATTTTCCAAAAACTTGTGGTAAAAAAATAAATTCTTCTATTGATTCAAAATTCCTCTCAGCAAATAGTTTGTGGTGACTACTTTCCAAAAAGGGGTCATTTTGGGGGGTGGGGGTGTTTTATGCCCAGCATTAGAAGTTTATGCCACACATCATTCACTCTTCTAACCACCTGAAGACCAAGCCTTTTTGTTCATATGAAAAAAATCTGTATTTTTTGCTAGGAAATTAATTTAAACCCCCAAACATTATATATTTTTTTAAAGCAGACACCCTAGTGAATAAAATGGTGGGTACTACAATTTTTTATGGCACATAGCAGCGATTTTTACCATATCTGGTACGCTGGCGGCCAGAAAAATTAATAAGGGACTCCTCAACGCAGATGTTTTGCTGGGGAGTATAGACATCTGCAAATTTTAGATTAAGGTGATTTGCGAGGGGCTGAATTTTGTGGAGCCGGTCAAATTCAGGGTTACCCCAAGGATGACAGAGTGTATTGTCGCTGAAATGCATAAAACACATTATACTCTCATATTTATGCCTGGCCATGGCAGCAGAGAACACGGCATATGATGAATCGGGTCTGAGGACCAATACAACCGCAATTCATTTCTTTTAGTAATGCCCATGTTGAGGGTTAGGCCCCAAAAAATGTAAATTTGAAAACCGTAATGAGTTTCCATGCGAATGGTCTGGCAAGGTTTGAATTTGGGTTGGCGGCAATAAATTGTTGTGCATATAAACTGCTTTGATCCACAATCAACGCATACAGATATTCCGTGAAAAACAGCTCCAAAAATCAAGGCGGTATGTGAAAGACCAGGATGCACTAGACCGCTGGTACTCGCCAGATCACCAAAATGTAGAGCAGCACTAGTATTGGCACTCTGCTGCATATGAGAGTCATCAAAATTTACCGGCAAGTGCTAACAGAGATCAGGCCTGATTCTGCGAACACTGCGGTTTTGTGTGCAATGTATCAAGTGACAGTGACCTACTGACACTGCACTTGCTGGGGGAGAAGGGGGGGGGGGGTAAGCGTAGGGGCTAAATGCAAGTGCTGGCAGGTGCCGGGGCTGATCCCGCTAACACTGCGTTTTTGGGGACGCTATACTAATGTGAACGCTGGTATAGTGCTGACCTGATCAAAGATATTGACCCCTTCAGACACTATACTAGCAATGGAGGCTTATTGTACATGAGCGTACTCCTGGCTGTCAAGGGGTTAAATGTGATGACTGGTGTACTGACGGGCAATCTGACGCTATCTGGGAGGGGTGTGAAAACCACGGGAGCGCAAATCACGTATATATATATATATGTGATTTTGCATACCCATGCCGCCCTGTAGCAGTATTTCTGCTGTAGGGTGGTCAGGAAGCGGTTACAGAAGAGGTTTGTGTTACGGCGCTGCGTTATTTTAACTGACAATTGCGCGGTCATGCAACACTGCACCCAAATTAAATTTACATTCTTTTTTTCCCACAAATTGAGCATTCTTTTGGTGGTATTTGATCGCCTGTGCGGTTTTAATTTTTTGCGCTATAAAAAAAAAGGCTGACAATTTTGAGAAAAAAAAACAATATTTTGGACTTTTTGCTATAAAACATGTCCAGTAAAAAAAATTAAAAAATCGAATTTTCATGTCTTTGCTAAAAAAAATCCCAATACGTGTAAATTAATTGGTTTACATGAAAGTTATAGCGTTTACAAATGGCGGGAAAGATACTGGGTTTTTACATTTTTTTTATACTAATAATGGCGGCGATCAGCGACATATGGCGGCGATCAGCGACTTATGGCGGGACTGCGGCGGACATTTTGACAGGGGGGGAACTGACTTTGGTCAGTGAAAAAAAAACCCACTGACACTGTACTAATGGCACTGGGGAGGAAGGGGTTAACATTTTTAGTGTTAACTGTGTGAGGGGAGTGTTTTACTAGGGGGCGGGGGTGTGTGCTGGACGGGGGCAGGCTGATCGAGAGAGAGAGAAACTCTTCTCTCCCTCTTCATCTTGTCATGAGCTGACAGGCAACTGACAGAAAGCAGGGCTGTGTATAAACAATGCAGCCCTGCTCTCTGTCAGCGATCACCGCTAATCAAGGGGAAACGGCCGGTAATGACCAGCCGTGACCTGGCGGCGGAGACCCGCTGGACAGGTAGGGCGGGCGCACGCCCCCTACCTGTTTTGCAAAACCACATTTTAAAAAGTGGTTTTACCCAGCCGTGCCGCCCTGCAACCGTTTTTATGCAGTGGCTGGGGCTGAAGAAGTTAAAGCTGGGTTTTTTTGTGTAAAAGTGACCTTGTGGTGACAAGATGAATTTAAAGTATTCCATGGATTTTGTTAACCTAAAACACAAAAGGCAGTACTGCTTAAGCCTGCAAAAGGAAAGAACAGGATGCCAGATTAGCATAAAGTAAAATCAAAACATGTATTTCCAATCTCACTTACATGTAAAGGAAGTTCTGTACTACTCCAATGGTTGGAGTGGAACTCAGTGATCTGAGCAAACTGATGGCAGCTGCAGGGCATGGGAAAGAAACTGCTGTGGAGTGACAGGTCGGCGGCGTCTCTCCCCTCACTTGTCCTCACTAGGAGGACATGACAGGCACACCCCTTCTACCTCTGGCATTTTGGGGTTTGTAAGATGGAAGAACTTTTATCATCTTCCTTTTGGTAGCTTGGTTACAAGAAAGATGTCAAGAACTATGTGACCTCTTGTCTAACCTGGGTCCACGCACCACCCTGATCTTTTCCTTTGGGGTTACTCCACCAAGTCTCTGTTCAATCAAGACCATGGGGGTCAATTTCTATAGACTTTGTGGTCAATCTTCCTCCCTTGAAAGAGATGATCACTATCTTAATAGTGACTGCCTCACTAAAATGGCTCATTCTGGCTGTCACGTAATAGGAGATTAACTAGAACTGGTTGACTCAGAATCTTGGGCACCTGTGCATGGTAGCCAATCAGCTTCTAACCTCAGCATGTTCAGTTAAGCTTCAGCAATAAAACCTGGAAGCTGATTGGTTTTTATGCAGAAGTGGACAAGATTCTGAGTCAACCAGGTTTAGTAAATAAACCCCTATATGTCAGTGCCGGCTTTTAAATGTAATTACCGGCTTTTTATTTCTTCACTCTAGCTCCGAGAATTAGCTGTCTATCTCCCCGGAGTTAAAGGAAACTTTGTTTATCTGGGGAAAAAACTAAAAGGAAACTTTTTGTTTCTTTTAACTCTGGGAAACAAACTAAAAGGAAACTTTGTTTCTTTTAGCTGGGGGAAAGTGAAAGCTAATTCTGTGAGCTATAGTGAAGAAAATAAAAAACTCGATAATTACATTTAAAAACTGGCACTGACCTATAGTGACAGCCAGTCACTGTATACACTGCTCCACTCCTGCCTTTCTTTCTTAGCCATCCCCTTCACATCTGCAGTACATACAGTCTCCTGTATCGGCTAAACTTTTCCTATCGGCATTTTCGGCCGGTGTGTTTCGGTGGCCGAAATTTCCGTGCATCCCTAGTTTATAGTGCACAAAGAACAAACATATTGCACCCAAGCACCAAAATTCCATCCTACACAGAAAAATAAAGTGAAATAAATCCCCTAAAATATCCCCATCATGTAATTGTGAGGGGTTACAGTGTTCAGGCACAACCAACACCCAATTCTTCTGCACCTGTTTCACAGGTGCATATAGTTTACATTTTTCACCATTTTTCTCTAATTGTTAACAATTTTTAACTGCTGGGCCCATTCCTGCGGCCAGCAATAGTAACTGTGAGGAGTTACAGTGTTCAGACACCACCAACACCCAAGGTCAAATTTTTCTGCACCTATATGACAGGTGGATATAACTAGAATTTTTAGAGCAGGGTCCAATCCTGCACTCGTCAAGAATAACTCTGAAGGGTTATGGTGTGAACGCACCACCAACTGTTCGCCCGTCAAACACCCCACAATGCACTGCGCCCTCACAGTGCACAGTATCCACCCCACACTATATAAGATAGAAGGGAGAATACTCTCCCCGAAAACCCCCCAAAAACAAACAAATAAGAATAATTTAAAAATACAAAAAAAAAAAATCTAGAGCTTGGCCAGGTGCTAGATCTGTAAGCATTCAAAATGAATGACAAGCAGCTTTTGGGAACACATTGGGTGCAGCTTTATTCAACATTATTACCGCCTTTTTGACAGTGATAGAGCACAACTAAAATCTACATATATTATCGTGCTCCACTAACAATTACAATAAAAAGTGAAAAGAATATTTTGAATAAAGTGAAATTAAATTAAAGCAGTCCAACAACAAATTAAATGTGATAATGCAATCACGCTTCTGCTGCATAAATGTCCTTAATCAATCCGTGACTTTGACATTCCTTCTAGTGATGTGATAGGAAATGATTTTGCGTGCAATCCACCAGTCATAAAATTCTGTACACCTTCAGCGACTGTGCTCTCACCTGGCATATATGACCAAACCGTTAAGTGAGATCATATAGAGCTCGTGTCCCTTTAATTGGACTTGGAGATGGATGGGATTCTCCCTCTTCACAGTTAGGGGTCTCCTTACTTCCTTAGGACTATTTTAAGTCTTGAAGCTTCTTTGAGAATGAATACCACTCAGGATAAATCTCCTCTGCAATTTCCAGCCATCCCTGGTCTTTTTTTCTATAATCCTTGTATTGTGGATCAGCACAACTGTAGAGGTATGGTCTGGGTCTCACCAGGCTGATCAGAACCTGTCTTGATCAAGTTTCTTGCTGCAAGGGCTTGAACTTCCTTTATGATTTTTGGTCCACTATGACACATTCGTATCAGTATGTGTAGAGTGTAGGCGACCCACTTATTTCAATTTTCATTCATATCTTTATTGTTGTAATTTTTATTTGAATTAGCATTTTCACAATATTGATTTAATACACTAAGAACACTTTTTTACACCATAGTAGCTCACAAGACCCCACAATTTAAAATCTATATATCCCATTGCTTCATGTCTGACTGAATGACAGCAATATCAAGGGAAGGATGCGGTTATTGAAAAATGATCCATGCTTCCCTTTCATTAGATACAGCATCACCTCACAAGACCCTCAGCCAACACCTGACAACTGTAAGATTAGTATGGCTGTAGGTCAGCTTAAGGCAGATGATGACCCTGTTATTGGATTACATCAGATGTTTTTTTATTAAGGAATGTTCAAGATATCTGGGTCTGTACAAACAACATGTTTCAGCTAGCCCTGCACAACTTTGATTGCATTTTGAAAGCTCATAGAGAGGAATATAGCATTGATCTGTCCTTATGGCTTTTTTTTTCTACTAAATGATGCTCCTTATCTAAACTTCTCTCTCTTTCTCTGTCTCTCTGTCTCTCTCTCTCTCTCTCCCTATCTATACACACACACACACAGCAGAATACTGAATACCAAACCTGTGGCTGATAAGTGTACCAGTTCAATCCTTGGAATTTAAAAGTAACATTTGCAATTAAATCATTTTGCCTTTCAACTTGGATTGCTCTTTATGTAACCGCCATTTAGTGATCAAAAATTGGAAACAAAATACAAAGTATGTCTTTCTGCTTTTCTGATAAAAAAAAAATCTGGTATAGATTGGGGGGGACCCCATGCTGTTTTTTTAAAATAAAAATTTAATTAAAAAAATGTCAGTCCTGCTGAAGCAGATTCTATGAATTGTACAGATGTGCAACTTTGCAGGTAGTTTTCGGGGGCCGCCCCACGCATGATATTTAACAGAATTTTTAGTTTTTTTTTTTTTTTATTACTTTAAGCAATGAAAAATGACTGCCCCTTTAAAAACAATACTTTTGGAAATGTTACTTTTCACTGATTCATGTTCCTCAGGGCAGTCCCAATACCCATTTTTTGGCCAATAACATATAAGCCTTAAAAATGGGCACTTTTTAATTTACAAGTTCGAGTTCCATAGACTTGCATTATGTTCGATGTTCGTGGTAGAACTTTTGTTCGGTTCGAATGTTCTGTGAACCGAATGGGGGTGTTCGTCCCATCACTGCTGACAAGCTTTTGTATCTGAATATTTTCAGAGATTAAATATTCTTTCACTTTTGAATAGATGTTTTCTCCCCTGGTATGGCCTTTCAAAGGAATGATTTTCATCACTTCTTCCTTTACTTCAAAGTTATTGAAAACCATTCTAAGAAACATAACTATTTGTGAGGTATCTGTAACATCAACTCATTCATCAAGTTGAAGGGAGAATTAGCTGCAGTCATCCAAGTCTTTTTTCAGTTGTGAATTGATGTCAGCTACCATGACTTCAACTCTTCTTGTAACTGTTTTAGCAGAAAGTTGATGAGAATTTATTGCAGATTTTTTTTGTTTTTGCTTTTAAAGGCACCAAAGAGAGAATCGGCAGCTTCCTCTTTAATCATCTCACTGTCCTCAAATTATTTTTTTCTCTTTGCTACGAGCTGAGACAGACAATAAGAGGCCATAGTTGAGGCTATGCTTTTCTCTGCAGGCCTAGTGAACATCCTTTGCTGTGTAGTAAGAAAAGTTTTTTCAAATATTGCACTGTTTTCTTAATTCAGACTTAGGTGGAAAGTCAAGTATTCTGAAGTGTCTCTCAACATTTCCTTTCTTGGCTTAAGCAACTGAAACTTTGAACAACAAACGCACTTCCCATTCACTTCCGTAAAAAAGTTGTTGATGTTCCCATTCTCAATGAAAATGATAGTTTGGGTTTTTTTTTTGTTGCTTTTTTGCCATTGTATTGGAGGCTGAACTGCCCTGCTTGGCTGGCTGGTCTTTGCTTTGGCTTAGCTGGCTGGTCTGTGGTCTGGCATGACTGGATGGTCTGCGTTCTGGAACGGTTGGCTGGCCTGAGTTCTCTCCTGGCTATTTTGGGGTCTGTCCTGATGGGCTGCTCTGAATTCTCTCCTGGCTATTTTGAGGTCTGTCCTGATGGGCTGCTCTGAATTCTCTCCTGGCTATTTTGAGGTCTGTCCTGATGGGCTGCTCTGAGTTCTCTCCTAGCTGCCTAGTCAGAGTTCTGTCCTGACTGGCCTGGCTGGCTGGTCCGAATTCTGGCTTGGCTGGCTGGTCTGACTTCCTGCCTGGTTAGCAGGAGTTCTGGCTTTGCTGGTTGGCTAGCCCGAAATCTGGCCTGGTTGACTTGCATCACTAATCTTCAGTGTTCAGATAAAAGCTCAAAGAAAATATAGAAAGGCCATCATATCACTACTATAGTGTATATTATAGTGCATACCAGGGGCGGACTGACCATTTGGAAACTCGGGCACTGCCCGAGGGCCCAGGGTCAGTAGGGGGCCCCATAAGATGCCCCTTGTACCTTTTTCATAGGCTTTTTTGAGTATGGGCATGGACACAGGGGCTCCATGACCCCCTATTGCCCGGGGGCCCCATGAGTTGTCAGTCCGCCCCTGGTGCATACTATATAAAAACCTTACATTTTATTAAAATTAACAAAAAGACACCCTCTTCAAAATTCCATGAAAAGTAATTTTGTGATTTAATGTACAGTATTTGCAACTGTCAAGGCACTACATCTGACTTGCCTGTGCTTTCTCCTGTGGTATACATGCATATACCATCTTTATCATTCGATCATTGTTCATCTGTCCTGATGTTGAACTATTGTATCATAAGATGCCTTTTCACTGTACCTGGCTACCATTCTATTGTTTTAAATAATTTCCAAAAAAAACCCTAACACATTCTATTTGAGTAAGTATTAATTTCAAAAAGTACCTTCTATTGCTCTCAGACTGAGCTCTATGAACTATGGCATTTGCAGTGTGCATAGATCAATGCATATAACTGCAACTAACCTACACTGCTTGTTCCAAACAAACCAAATGGAGAGGGAAAAGGAATGGTTTGGGAGCTCATGGAGGATATTACAAGAAGGCAGAGGAACACAGTAGGAAATTATTTCATGGAAAATCGATTACAGGGCCATTATGTGGAGGATATGTAAGGTTTATTTTTGGAGAATAAGGATATGCATTAGCTGAGTGTCACTTTAAAACTTGGGACCTTATCCACTGGGACTGTCGGGGTATTACTTTAGTTGAAAATGACCAGGTCAAAACCTAAGAACCCCATTTCTTGTAGAATTCCTCCTCCATGGAGTACAGCTGAGCGAGTCACTTCTGAGGTGAAAACACCTCCTCTGGGACCCTGGACACAAAGGAAATGTCAGATAGGGGAACAGATTGAGCCCAGGTTCACATCAATGCGATGCTGGAATTCTGCGAAACCTGTGCGTTTCCCACAACGCACTGCAATCGCATCATGTTCTGGCAATCTGGTGCTGGTGTCAATAAATTAATGACACCCCGATACAGATCGCAAAATGCAATGCAGTTGCCATAAATTGCATCACATGGGTGAGAACACCCATGGAATGCGATTCAGGTGTGGATTTAAAAAATAGAGTCCTGCACCTTTTTGGTGCGGATGCGATGCCATTTGCACCATACAAAGTCACACCCGCATAGCGGGAACCAGCTGTAAGAACTAGTCTGACCCTTTGGGGAGCCATCGTAGGGCAAACTGTGCAGAGGATGCTCCCTTTATGATTGAGGTCTTTGGGAGCCCACTCTATCATAGCCTTCCCTCTCCTCTCTGCCTGCATGAGGCCATCGATTTCTGAGGATCTGTAGGCCAATTACACTGGAAAGGCAAGGGATACCCAGCTGAAAGGAGTGTATGTGTAAATCATAGCACTTCAGTGGCAGTCACCCAATGTAGTATGGTATCCCCAATACCTGCACCCTGTGCTGAAGCCCCTGTACTGTGCAGATGCATGAACTGACTGTCCTGAGTTACAGGAACTGGAAGCCCATGTGGCCAAGTGTAGATAACAAGTAAAATGGTATATACATACTGTGCTCAGCATAAATGAGTACACCACAACAGATTTATCAGAAAACCTTTACTTTACTTTCAGAATCCACATTTTCTATGGGACACTATACTACAAAATACTCCCACAAATGCGGGCTATTGATTGCAGACAGGATTTGTTAATTTGCACACACAAAAAAAAGTATTTTTTCTAACAAATTCCTTCAAGACTATGTTGCTAAAATTAATACACCCCAATGAAAGTCTTAGGAGCAAAGCTAAATTTTAGACAACAAATTCCTAATTAACAAGCATTCAACTACAGGTGAGTCTAATTATTCATTAAACAGGTGTTCAGCAGACAGCTGATTATAAAAGGGCACCCAGGACCCTGCATCCACTATATCTGATCTCCCACAGTACACAGAACATAGAAATGCAATTATTTTAGTAAATATAAACTGCTAAATACCTTTTCTCATCAGAAGTTAGAGCAGTCTGTGTCTGTGTCCAGCCCAGCACTAGCTAAAGCTTGTAGGAGTTTCCTTTCTGCTCTAGGAGGATGGAAATCCCCTGACTTCTGTCTGGACAGTGTAGATTGACCCTGTGCTGATCATATGCACTCTCCCAAGAAAAAAAAAACCTCTGGCAATATACACCAAACTGAGCATATGCATGCCTACGGTTCAGTCTGGAGATAAGCGGTGGTCGCTTGAAAAAGGGGAGGAACAGAGAAGAAAGGATCAAACTGCATTTTTACACAATGCAGAGGATTAACCCCTTAGGTTCCACAGTGAGTATAACAAGCATGCTTTACTGCATTTACAGACTGATTTTACTGTTGTGAGTTTAGTAATACTTTAACAAAGAAAACCCCTTCCCATTTCATGCTGTCAGCAATGGCACCACATGGAAATGTCACAAGGCCTGAGAAAGAAAATAATTTCTTTACAAAAGAAAGGTGAAGGCTACAAGATCAGCAAAGCTTTACTTATCAGTCAGAATACTGTAGCAAAAGTGATCCAAAAATTTAACAAAAGTGGAACGGCAACCATCTCACGGAGATGTCCAGGCCACCCACAGAAGTTAACACCTCGACAGGAGTGTCTTCTGATCAGAAGGGTTGAAGAAAATTGCCATGAAAGTTCACTGTAGTTAGCTAAAGAAGTAGAAAGCCAAACTGGGGTGATTGTTTCCCGTGACACAATATGGCATACACTGCAGAGGAATGGAATGCATTGGTGTCTTCCACGAAGGAAGCCTCTCCTAAAGCCTATGCACAAAAAAGCCTGCCTAGAATTTGCCAGGGCCCATGCTGAAAAAGAAGACGACTACTGGTACTCTGCAGTGATGGGACCAAGATAAATGTTTTTGGAACTGATGGCTTCAAAACTGTATGGCGTCACAAAGGTGAAAAGTACAGAAAAAAATGCATAGTGCCTACAGTGAAACGTGGTGGCAGTGTCCTTCTGTGGGTCTGCATGAGTGCTGCTGGTGTTGGGGAGCTGCATTTCATTGATGGTATCATGAGATTTTTATGAGATTTTGGAGCACTTCATGCTTCCTTCCTCAGACGAGCTTTATGGGGATGCTGACTTCATTTTCCAGCAGGACTTGGCACCTGCCCACACTGCCAAAAGCACCAAAACCTGGTTCAATGATCGTGGGATTACTGTGCTTGATTGGCCAACTCGCCTGACCTGAACCCCATAGAGAATCTATGGGGCATTGCCAAGAGAAAGATGAGAGACATGAGGCCGAACAATGCAGAAGATCTGAAGGCTGCTATTGAAGCATCCTGGTCTTCCATAACACCTCAGCAGTGCCACAGGCTGATAGCTTCCATGCCACGCCACATTGAGGCAGTAATTGCTGCAAAAGGGGCCCAAACCCAGTACTGAGTACATATGCATGCTTATACTTTTCAGAGGTCAGATATTGTTCTATGTACAATCCTTGTTTTATTGATCGCATGGAATATTCTAATTTTCTGAGATTGTGGATTTGGGGTTTTCATGAGCTGTAAGCCATAAAATCATCACAATGATGACAAATCACGGCTTGAACTATCTTGCTTTGCATGTAATGAGTCTATCTCATTTATTGGTTTCACCTTTCAAGTCGCATTACTGAAATAAATTAACGTTTGCACGATATTCTAATTTTTCAAGTTTCACCTGTGTGTATGTATATGTATATATATGTGTGTGTATATATATATATATATATATATATATAGTATTTCACAGAAGTGCGTACACCCCTCACATTTTTGTAAATACTTTATATCTTTTCATGTGACAACACTGGAGAAATTACACTTTGCTACAATGTAAAGTAGTGAGTATACAGCTTGTATAACAGTGTAAATTTACTGTCCCCTTAAAATAACTCAACACACAGCCGTTAATGTCTAAACGCTGGCAACAAAAGTGAGTACACCCCTAAGTGAAAATATCCAAATTGGGCCCCATTTGGCCATTTTCCCTCTCTGGTGTCCTGTGATTCGTTAGTGTTACAAGGTCTCAGGCGTGAATGGGGAGGGGAGCAGGTGTGTTAAATTTGGTGTTATCGCTCTCACTCTCTCATACTGGTCACTGGAAGTTCAACATGGCACCTCAAGGCAAAGAACTCTCTGAGGATCTGAAAAAAAGAATTGTTGCTCTACATAACGATGGTCTAGGCGGGCATGCGGCTCTTTTTCACCTTTGCTGCGGCTCCGGAGCACACTGTCCACCAGGTGACAGGCAATAGGGTTGCCGTAGCTACTAAACGTGGTTCAGCTCCGCCTCGCCACGAGTACAGTACCTGGTGACGTCAGGCCGCCTGTGTGCAAGAGGGAGGAGTGACAGAGCCGAAACCAGCGTGAGCTAGCGTTGCATGAGCGTGAAGAACACAGCACTGCGCGGGAGTGAAGAACAAAAAAAGGTAAGTTAATTTAACGTTTTCTATGAAAAGTAGTTCTGAGGGGGGTTAAAAAAATATTAATAGAAAAGTGACAATAATATAATAATATATTTATAATTTGGATTACATGGGGCCCTCATATTTACCTAAGGCTATGATTGTGATTATGACGATACACTGTGGCCCTGATTAACCCTTTGCTTACTGGGCCCTTAAACCCCCTTCATGACCAGAGCGCTTTTTGCGATTTGTCGCTGCGTCACTTTAACTAACAATTGCGTGATCGTGCGACGTTGTACCCAAACAAAATTGGCGTCCTTTTTTTCAAACAAATAGAGCTTTTTTTTGTGGTATTTGATCACCTCTGCGGTTTTTATTTTTTGCGCTATAAACCAAAAAAGAGCGACAATTTAGAAAAAAATAACATTTTTAAATAATTGTTTGCTATAATACATATCCAAAAAAATATTTAAAAAAATGTATTCATCAGTTTGGCCGATATGTATTTTTTTACTTGTTTTTGGTAAAAAAAAAAATCGCAAGCGTACATTGATTTGTTTGCGCACACATTGCCGCATCTGCTGATTTATGGCATTTTTATTCTTTTTTTTACCAGTAATGGCGGTGATCTGTGATTTTTAGCGGTACAGTGGTAGTGCGGCAGACATATCGAACAATTTTGACACAGGTTGCAGGGAAACGAGGGGAGGGGGTGGCTGGAACTTGAGGGGGGTGGGCATAGCAAATTTTGGCATGGGCCCTGTGATTTCTACTTACGTCGCTGTTTTCGACCCCCTGGTAGGTCAGCCATGGATAAAGGCAAGAAGAGAAAAATTTCTGAAGAAAACAGAGTGTTTAATGATACATGGACAGAATCATTTGCATTCTCTACTGACGAGATTGGTTTACCAGTATGCTTAATATGTGGTGAGAAATTAGCAAACCACAAAAAGTCCAATGTTGCAAGGCATTTCCAGAATAAACACACAGCCTTTGCTGAAAAATATCCAGATGGAGATGAGAGACGAAAAGCCGTTGCAGAACTTATGAGGAAGGTTAATATGAGCAAAAATAATTTCAAGAAGTGGGTGAAGTCTGCAAATTCCACAACATATGCTAGTTTTGTGGCCGCTCAGGAAATAGTCAAGCACGGGAAGCCCTTCACAGATGGAGAGTATATAAAAGAAACATTCATTAAGATTTCGGAACATCTATACATGGACTTCAAAAACAAGAATGAAATTGGACAGAAAATCAAAGACATGCCACTCTCTGCGAAGACTGTCAAAGACAGAACCCTAAAAATGGCAGAAAACATTAGCAAACAGCAAATTCAAGACATTAATTCAGCTGTGGCGTACTCCATCGCCTGTGATGAGTCCAAAGATAAAGGTGATATTGAACAAATAGCACTGCTCTGTCGTTATGTGAACTCTTTTGGGCCACAGGAAGAACTGATTGAGCTGATACCACTAAAAGACCAAACAAGGGGTGAGGATATCTGTAAGGCTGTTCTGGACTTTTTAACTGCTAAAAAAATAAACACCAAACACCTGGTCTCAGTGGCTACTGATGGGGCACCGAGTATGAGAGGTGCACGGAAGGGCTTTGTGGCTCTACTGCAGAAGGCGCTTGGTAGAACGCTGCTGTCATAACATTGCATCCTGCACCAAGAGGCATTATGTGCTCAAACATTTCCGCCAGAATGCACAAAAGTGATGGATGTGATAATTCAAATTGTTAATAAGATAATGGCAAAGGGTTTAAACCACCGCCAGTTCCGTTTGTTATTGGATGAAGTGGAAAGCATATATTCTGACCTCCTGCTCCACAACAAGGTTCGGTGGCTGTCCAGAGGCGAGGTGCTAAAACGCTTTGTCACATGTTTAGAAGAAGTAAAAACCTTCCTGGCCAGCAAAGAGCTCACCTTTGCTGAGCTGGAACAGCCAGAGTGGCTGGAAAAATTACATTTTATGGTAGACATGACAGCACATCTAAACACGCTAAATACAACCCTTCAGGGGAAAGGAGGCACAGCTCTGCACATGCTGGAAGAGGTTTTGGCTTTTGAGCGCAAGTTGACAGTGTTTATCAAAGATTTACAGAGAGGTACACTGTCTCACTTTCCCTCTTTGAGAGAGTTCAAACAAAGTCATGATACAATCAATTTGGAATATTTCAAGTCTGCAATCACCACAATGCAAAGTTCGTTTGGGAAACGATTCTGTGAGTTCAGAGAGGAAAAAAACACATTATCCTTCCCTGTCATTCCCCTGGCGATCGATCCATCCCTATTGAATATGACTGCATTTGCAGGTGTAAGTCAACCTGATCTTGAGATGGAATTGGCCGATATAGCCGACAAAGATATATGGGTGTCCAAGTTTAAATGCTTGACCGCTACTCTTGAGGATGTTGCCCGGCAGAAGGCCATTCTGGCACAGAATCATAAATGGAGTGATATTAAAAACCTTCCCAAACAGGACAAACTTGTATTTGAACCCTGGAATGCTATCCCCAACACTTATATAAACATGAAAAAGTATGCATTTGGAGTGCTTTCGATCTTCGGCTCCACATATGTATGTGAGCAGGTCTTCTCCAACATGAACTATATTAAAAACAAACATTGATCACGCCTCACAGATGACAGCTTGCAAGCCTGTGTGAAAATGAAGGTGACGCCTTACAGCCCTGATGTGCAGACACTGTGCACTGAGGTTCAGGAGAAAAAATCCCATTAACCAGATAAATTAAATATTTTAATTAGCTATTAATGTGCAAAAATATATTTTACATTGTTAAGTGAAAAAGTTCTTTTTTTCTTCAGATTGACAGCTAACTGCATGATCCTGTATAAAGCATTAAGGTAAGAAACAATATATGCAGTGTCGGATTTGTTTTAAATGTTGCAATGGTTTTGCGGCTCCCAGTCTTTTTTTCCCTTCGGAAACGGGTCCAAGTGGCTCTTTATGTCTTAAAGGTTGCAGACCCCTGGTCTAGGCTATAAGAAGATTGCCAAGACCCTGAAACTGAGCTGCAGCACGGTGGCCAAGACCATACAATGATTTAACACGACAGGTTCCACTCAGAACAGGCCTCGCCATGGTCGACCAAAGAAGTTGAGTGCACATGCTCAGCGTCATATCCAGAGGTTGTCTTTGGGAAAAGACGTATGAGTGCTGCCAGCATTGCTGCAGAGGTTGAAAGGGTGGGGGGTCAGCCTGTCAGTGCTCAGACCATACGCCACACACTGCATCAAATTGGTCTGCATGGCTGTCATCCCAGAAGGAAGTCTCTTCTAAAGATTATGCACAAGAAAGCCCGCAAACAGTTTGCTGAAGACAAGCAGACTAAGGACATGGATTACTGGAACCGTCCTGTATTCTGATGAGACCAAGATAAACTGATTTGGTTCAGATGGTGTCAAGCTTGTGTGGTGGCAACCAGGTGAGGAGTACAAAGACAAGTGTGTCTTGCCTACAGTCAAGCATGGTGGTGGGAGTGTCATGGTCTGGGGCTGCATGAGTGCTGCCGGCACTGGGGAGCTACAGTTCATTGAGGGAACCATGAATACCAACATGTACTGGAACATACTGAAGGAGAACATAATCTCCTCCCTTCGGAGACTGGGCAGCAGGGCAGTATTCCAACATAACCCCAAACACACCTCTAAGATGACCACTGCCTTGTTAAAGAAGCTGAGGGTAAAGGTGATGGACTGGCCAAGCATGTCTCCAGACCTAAACCCTATTGAGCATTTGTGGGGCATCCTCAAATGGAAGGTGGAAAAGCGCAAGGTCTCTAACATCCACCAGCTCCGTGATGTCATTATGGAGGAGTGGAAGAGGACTCCAGTGGCAACCTGTGAAGCTCTGGTGAACTCCATGCCCAAGAGGGTTAAGGCAGTGCTGGAAAATGGTGGCCACACAAAATATTGATACTTTGGGCCAAATTTGGACATTTTCACTTAGGGGTGTACTCACTTTTGTTGCCAGCAGTTTAGACATTAATGGCTGTGTGTTGAGTTATTTTGAGGGGACAGCAAATTTACACTGTTATATAAGCTGTATACGCACTACGTCACATTGTAGCAAAGTGTCAATTCTTCAGTGTTGTCACATGAAAAGATATAATAACATATTTACATAAATGTGAGGGGTGTACTCACTTCTGTGAGATAGTGTGTGTGTGTGTGTGTGTGTGTGTGTGTATATATATATATATACAAGTGAAAAAGTGTTGCACTGCGCAAACAATATTAATGATGTGAAAACAAACAAATAATATAAAGACAATTCCAAGGTAAGTCCAGCGTAAGTAAAAAGCGCTTCAAGAAATCCAGATGGAGAAGAGCATCTTCCTACTGGTGACTGCACCCAAAATCCCAGTGCTGTAAATCCTCAATGTAAATGCATCATTACAGTGAACATATAGATCCAGGTGGACCGTCACCTTCTTACATGGACCTGTGTAGGTAAACAGGTCAGATAGGCATCTCCCCTTTTAGTGGGGGTAACACATAGCTTTCTCCTCTGTGGGAAGTCCTCCCTTTTATATGCCACTGTGATCCTGCAATAGCACCTGATATCAATGCAGCTGGCTCTGTGGGTAAAGCTCAACAACCACAAAGATGACCATAGTACTATCCCTGATGAAGTCACGTTGTGCGTGAGGGTCCACCTGGATCTACAGTATATGTTCACTGTGGTGATGCACTTAAATTGAGGATTTACAGCACTGGGCTTTTGAGTGCAGTCACCAGTAGGAAAATGCTCTTCTCTATCTGGATTTCTTAAAGAGTTTTTTAACTTTTAAGTGGACTTATTCACCTTGGAATTGTCTTTATATTATTTCATTGTTTGTTTTCACATCATTAATATTGTTTGAGGAGTGCAACACTTTTTCACTTGCATACTTTTTTATGGGAACACACATAACACGTGTTTGCAGCAGCTCGTTATATGTGTTAGTCTCTATTATATCTTACATTCTGTATATTTTTTGGAAGCACAATTTCTTTGTTTTGTGTATATACCGTATTTTTCGCTCCATAAGACACACTTTTTTCCCCAGAAAGTATGGGGGAAAATGTCTGTGCGTCTTATGGAGCGAATACTGACAGTCCTCCACCTGTCACCGCCGCCGTGTTAGGACCAGCGGTTGTCCCCTCCCACTGCAGCCTGTCCCCTCCCACTGCAGCCTGTCACCGATGCTCTCCCTGCCTTATCCCTTCTCTCTCCGTATACTGACAGTCCTCCACCTGTCACCGCCGCCGTTTTAGGGCCAGCGACTGTCCCCTCCCACTGCAGCCTGTCACTGATGTTCTCCCTACCTTATCCCGTCTCTCAGCGGGCTGTCCCCGCAGCTCTTCATAGTAGGCAGTCCCCCGCCGAACCCAGCTCTGCCGGTCTGCCCTGCAGGCGTGGCCTGTCCTCGGACTCCTCCCCGCTCCTGGCATGTCTGTGTACTGCTCTCTGTGCTCTGCAGTCCGGTCCGCAGGTGTGGCTTGTCCTTACAGCTCCTCCCCTTTCCTGGCATGTGTCCATAGTGCGCTCCCTGCTCTGCAGTCCGGTCCTGTCTGCTGGTGTGGCCTGTCCTCGGAGCTCAGTGTGCCCCCTGCCTTCTGTAAGTTAAAAATGACATGCTGGGAGTTGTAGTCCTTTTCCTTGATGTATGGTGTCAGATCATTTGATATTCTGGGTGGAGGGGCCCTGTGGGGACTTTATATGATGTAGTATGTCCGCAGTCTCTGGTCATCCCCTGTACTGTGTCCGCAATCTCTGGTCGTCCCCTGTACTGTGTCCGCAGTCTCTGGTCATCTCCTGTACTGTGTCCGCAGTCTCTGGCCATCCCCTGTACTGTGTCCGCAGTCTCTGGCCATCCCCTGTACTGTGTCCGCAGTCTCTGGCCATCCCCTGTACTGTGTCCACAGTCTCTGGCCATCCCCTGTACTGTGTCCGCAGTCTCTGGCTATCCCCTGTACTATGTCCGCAGTCTCTGGTCATCTCCTATACTGTCCGCAGTCTCTGGCCATCCCCTGTACTGTGTCCGCAGTCTCTTGGTCATCCCCTGTACTGTGTCCGCAGTCTCTGGTCATTTCTTGTAGTACGTCCGCAGTCTCTTGGTCATCCCCTATACTGTCCGCAGTCTCTGGTCATCTCCTGTACTGTGTCCGCAGTCCCTGGTCATCTCCTGTAGTATGTCCGCAGTCTCTGGTCATCTCCTGTAGTGTGTCCGCAGTCTCTGGTCATCTCCTGTATTGTGACCGCAGTCTCTGGTCATCTCCTGTACTATGTCCGCAGTCTCTGGTCATCTCCTGTACTGTGTCCGCAGTCTCTGGTCATCTCCTGTACTGTGTCCGCAGTCTCTGGTCATCTCCTGTACTATGTCCACAGTCTCTGGTCATCTCCTGTACTATGTCCGCAGTCTCTGGTCATCTCCTGTACTGTGTCCGCAGGCTCTGGTCATTTCCTGTAATGTGTCTGCAGTCTATTGGTTCAGAATATTTTTTTTCTTGTTTTCTGCCTCTAAAACCTAGGTGCGTCTTATGGTCAGGTGCGTCTTATGGAGCGAAAAATACGGTATGTAAAGAAACCTGACATTTTAACGGGTGTGTAAACCTTTTATATTCACTGTGTGTATATATATATTTATATACATACACACACATAAATAAATATATATTTTTAAAAATCTAGTAATCTAATCCCAATACATTGTAGTCAAACTACAGCCAGAGCAAGACATCCTGGAGGAAGTAAAGGGGAATATAGGGGAGCGAAAATACAGGTAGTAAAAATAATTGTATTTATCCCTACATAAATACTACTTTAAAGTATGCATTTTTGTTTAGCAATATCTCTCTCGTATCAGCCATTCAGGATGTCTTAATCAGAAAAAGCAAACTATAGATTAAGTATTTATTCATTAGCTCCATCACTCAGATGCCTTCCATACTCTGGTCTTCTGTACTCAAGTCTTCTTTCATTTTCCACTATTCTTGTATTATCTGAAAATAAACATCCATGTAAGACAATAAATATTCTGCCACAAGGAATTGCATGACAATTGTTTCGTAAATCAACAAATTGCATTTTTTTCAATATACAAAATATAATTATCTCTTGCAAAGTTTTAATAGAAGTCATATTTAGAACTACTGTTATTACATTTATGAGGTTAAGCAAAAATTAACCAAGTAGGTGTTAACTGCAACTTTGCAAATAATTTTCTTTGGCTGAAAAAAGACAAAAGCCAGAAAAACTATGAATGAAACAGAACATAGTTTCTATGGGCAACAGTTCTGCTTATGTTCCAGGTTTTCTAATTGTGCATAGGCGGATCTTTTATCACTTGTGAGGTAGTAATTTTCTTTTATAATAGAAATCTCGCTGACCAGTTTTCAGAGTGGAAAGTCTCTGTTAGTGTTACTATGTACAGTTGTGGCCAAAATTATTCAACCCCCAATGCTGTAAAGGGGTTTAGGGACTATAGTGTACATTTGGAATTGTATTCAGAATCAAATCCTACAAGGACGTTGTAACTACCCAAATGCAACTAAAATGACATCAATTGTTTATGTAATACAGTAGTAAATGGTTCTTATGTGGTTTCTTCATTGCCACAATTATTCAACCCCTTAAAGACTACCACTCTGAAGAACAGAGGTTCATACAGGTGCTTTCCATCAGGTATTGAAAACACCTGTGGATGTCACCGAGCAGCAATCAAGCATAATAAGCACCAATTAGGCAGCTTTAAAATGACTGTGATACTCAGCTCCTTCTAGACATTTACTGGTGTGGTTACAAACATGGTGAAGGCAAGAGAATGGTCCAGGAAGACAAGAGAAGAGGTGATTTCTCTTCACAGGAAGGGCAATGGCTATAAGAAGATTGCAAAGATGTTAAACATACCAAGAGACACCTTAGGAAGCATCATTCGCAAATTCAAGGCAAAGGGCACTGTTGAAACGCTACCTGGTCGTGGCAGAAAGAAGATGCTGACTTCGACTGCTGTGCGCTACCTGAAGCGTAGAGTGGAGAGAAGTCCCCGTGTGACTGCTGAGGAACTGAGAAAAGATTTGTCAGATGTGGGTACAGAAGTTTCAGCCCAGACAATAAGACGCACACTGCGTAATGAAGGCCTCCGTGCCAGAACTCCCAGGCGTACCCCCTTGCTGTCTCCAAAGAATAAGAAGAGTCGACTGCAGTATGCCAAAAGCCATGTGGACAAACCACAAAAGTTGTGGGATAGTGTTCTGTGGACTGATGAAACAAAATTAGAACTGTTTGGGCCCATGGATCAACGCTATGTTTGGAGGAGGAAGAACAAGGCCTATGATGAAAAGAACACCTTGCCTACTGTGAAGCATGGTGGAGGGTCAATCATGCTTTGGGGCTGTTTTGCTTCTGCAGGTACAGGGAAGCTTCAGCGTGTGCAAGGTACCATGAATTCTCTTCAGTACCAGGAGATATTGGATGGAAACGTGATGCAGTCCGTCACACACCTGAGGCTTGGGAGACGTTGGACCTTTCAACAGGACAATGATCCCAAGCATACCTCCAAGTCCACTAGAGCATGGTTGCAGAGGAAAGGCTGGAACATTTTGGAGTGGCCATCGCAGTCACCAGACTTAAATCCGATTGAGAACCTCTGGTGGGACTTAAAGAAAGCAGTTGCAGTGCGCAAGCCTAAGAATGTGACTGAACTGGAGGCCTTTGCCCATGAAGAATGGGCGAAGATACCCGTAGATCGCTGCAAGACACTTGTGTCAAGCTATGCTTCACGTTTAAAAGCTGTTATAACTGTAAAAGGATGCTGTACTAAGTACTAAGATTGAATGTCACTTGGGGGTTGAATAAAACTGATAATGCTGTGAGCACAGAAAAGACATTTGTGGTTATTTCATTATAACTGTTATGTTATATTTGTCTGACCTACAAGTGCCTCTTTAATGTAAATGTAAGCAAGATGACTGAATGATCAAAAGCAATGTCAAACTGGCCAAAACACTCAATTTCAGTGGGGGTTGAATAATTTTGGCCACAACTGTAAGCAATAGACACAGAACAGCCAGTGAGTCAACAGTAATTTTTAGCCACAATTAGTGTTGATCGTCATTGTTCAAATATCATAATTGCTATTATTCTCTACATTTGGATTCAGAAGGTTACTTTTGCAGTAGCCATTTGGAAAAAAAAAGTATTGCAAAGTTGCAGTTAACAAGTACTTAGTTATTATTTGCTCCAGAAGGAATAAATGTTCTGGTGACAAATTTTGAAAATGTGATTTCTCTTCGCTTTGGAGAGATTTTTTCTTACTTCCTGTTGTATTTCCAAGACAGGAAGTAAAGGAAGTCTACCCAGCAAAAACATACTGACAGAGATGTTAACATTTCCTTACCAAAGCAAAAACCTAAAGAAAAGTTTTGGCTTTACGCTTTAATGCTGACTCTGTTACTGATGTTAATGTGCCATGGAATGCCCATAAGGCATATATGTAGGGTATATTAAAAAAAATTAGGGGCTAATGAAAAAAAAAAAGAAGAGAACAAAACAAATTACTTGTCTTACCAACTTAATTTGTACACTAGATCTTAACAAATGGTGTAACTGTACTGATAAGGAATAAGCTGGCCATATATTACTCAGATTTAAATTTGAGCTGATTTCCCCATCCACACATTCGAGGTAAATGGGAACATCCTCCCTGCTGTGTCTTTGTATTCTGACAGGAGGACTCCCCTTCCGTCAGAATATAGTCGCATATAAGAAACCAGCAATATTATCTTATACTGCTACTTGACTTATAATAACTTTAAATCTTGTATTATGTTCCTCTCTCACGTTGTAACTTTTCTCAATGAAGCGCATAATCTGTTTCTTGTAAAGTTGTAAACTAGTGATTATGTGATTATGCATGTGCCATACCTGTGTAATCCTTCTAGAAGCTGGAAATCACTGTAGTAGACTCTGTTACTCCAGTGATCTCCACGAGCTTCTGGGTCTATGCTGAGTGACTGCCCTGCTGTTTACTGAACACAAAAAGTCTCAATGAATGCAAAGGGTTTCCTGACTGGACAAGGGGGAGAGATGGGGTGGTGACCTCACACTCTCCACCTCATCTAATCAAAGAATGCTTTGCAGTCATTAAGAAAATGCGAAGTATTTTCTGAATTGCTCCCTTGCTGAGTGGCTGAACTCCTGTGTTCACAATGAAGCAAGGCAGCTGCCCAGCACTGGACCCGGAAGCTACCGGAGATAACTTGATCAGTGGACTGCAACAATGATTTACAGTTTCTAGAGGGATCCCACAGGTATGGTATCTGCATAGATACATTAGTCAAAGCTGGACCAATGTAACTATGTAAAAATGCCATACCTGGAATTCTTTAAGTACAAAAGACTGTCTTTATCTATTTCCTAATTACACAATGCAAGCTATTCTGAACAATTTCAAGCCGCTTGTTTAGGTATGCTGTGAGAATGGGAACAAATCACATATGGTGGGTGGTCTTAAGAGCTGACTGCAAAAGAGGAAATACACTGCTCCTTTACAAACCCAAACGTATTTTCTTCCCTGTAAAATAGACTATTCAGGGGATGTTTATTGACTTTAAAATATGTCAAAACTGAACACAAATCACCTTTCATTGATCCAAGCTGCTTGAAAATTGATTTTGGCTAGGCATTTTCCCCTACCTTCAGGTGCTGGGTTCTACTTTCTTCTGCTATTTTCCTGAGGTGGTAATTTTCCTTCAATGTCTCATTCCACAAGCGATGTATCTCTTGTTTTTCTCTAGCATAAGACAATGCAATTTTCTTTGAGGAGTTTAACTTTTTTATGAGCTCTTCTTTTTCAGTATTAGCTGCTACTAAGTCTTTAAGAAACTTCTTTTTTTCTTCTTTCAATAGCGCTACTTCTTTCATCAGTAACCGCTTCTCAAAACGTAGTTTGTTTCTTTCATCCTGAATTGTTTTCCTTTGCTTAAGAAGTTCTCCACGTTTGTCAATCATGTCTTTCGCTTTCTGAAGATAGGATTCTGCATCTTGCTCCGCTATGGATAACTGTAAATGAAGGAAGTTCTTTTCTTTTCTGAGCCTGTTGATTTGCCCTCTACACTGGAGATTTGCAGAATTTAAAGACTGGGCATAAATATGCAGTTGTCTTATAGCTTTCTGAAGAGGCGTACTTTGAAGTTGGTATGGAATTTTTGCCTGATCTGCCTCACTTGAGACACTATTTAACCATGCTGTTTCTTCATTTGTGCTTTTAAAAAATGTGTCAAGATTTCCCTTATCGGGTTCTTTATTAACTTTTAGGTCTTCTAGTGTTGGCTCACTTTCCACACCTCCATGACTAGAGTAATTAGAATCACAGGATTGAATAAGGTCCGTAATGCATAGTGTGTCATCCTGTACAATGTCCTCAAGTTCAATATTTTTCATTGTACTGCTCAGTGGACCACTTTCATTTACAATAAATGTGCTATCAGATATACTTGAATTTCCAGAGTCTACTTCTTCAGTCCCATTCATATGTTGAGTATATGAATCCTGGAGGTTGGCTCCCTCATCTTCACATGAAACATTTGATTCTTCTAGTTTGTGGTAGTCAGCATTAGTGTACTGCAGGTTATAAATCTGCTGTATGTCAGTATTTATAAATGAATTCTGATCACTATCTGAAAATACTTCAGTGAAATCCAGTGTATCCGACTGTTCTGATGTTACCATCAATGGGAATTCAGCTGCCCCATGCAATAAACTATGTGTGCCTACACAATCTTCCTCTACAGTACCATCAGTATGTTGACTTGTGTCTTCTGTATAGATGATGTCATCGATCTAAATTACATTAAAAAAAAAAATATGTTTTTAATACACACAATACACAGGGGTTGATTTACTAAAGGCAAACAGGCTGTTCAGTTTGCAAGAGAAGTTGCCCCAGAGCTTCCTGAATGTGGTGAAGTCTCACTTTGCAAACAATACCCAATCATGTGCAAGGAAAGTTAAAAAAAAAAGTAAAATACATTTTTTCTTACACATGACTGAGTGATGTCAGAGTCAACAGAGCACCAAGCTTTGGGATGAATTCCCTTGCTAAGTGAACAACATATTTGCCTTTAGAAGATCCACACCAAAATGTATTCAAATTTCTTTTTTAGCTACTCAAAATTTGGAAAAATAACTGTATGATTGTAAACAATTACATTTAAATAGTTATCTCAAACCAATGCATTACAAAGAACACAATGAATAGTGACATTGAATGTAAAATAAAATAAAAAAAATATTGTTATACAACTAAGAAACATTAAAAACTCAAGTTTTGCAACCTAATTCTTAAACTCTCTTCATTTAACCACTTGCTTTCCAATGACATTCCTGTTTGTAGCTACAGGCATCATCCCAGTATAACCACTGCAACTCAAGGACATGCATCATCCTGGTATCTTTTTTTTTTACCTGGTAATGCTCTTTCTTGTAAAAGCGATCCCAGCGGCTAATTAGCTGCTGGATCGCTTTTAAAGATGGGCAATCCCATCCCACTGGGGAGCCCGGGACTACAGGCTGACCATAGAGATGATTGAGGACTGGAATGGAACGTCCCAGATCATCTATATGGTCTAAGAAACCAGAAGTGATGAGTATTTTGTCACATCCAGTTTCAACTGTGTCTACTGGCCAATAAAGCAGCAGGTCGAACCAATCTGTGTCCGATTGGCTGCTTTGAATAGCCATATGGAGGACCTGTCACAACCCATGCTATAACAAGGGATGTTGCTCATCCCTTGTGATAGCAATAAACTTGATAAAAAAAAAATGTAAATAAGAAATTTTAAATAAAAAGAAATTTTAAAATAAAATAAATAATTAAAAAAAAATGTAAAACAAACCCCCCCTCCACTCGTTCTCATGTTCAAAGGCAAACGCATACGTAGTTTATGCACGCATATGTTAACAGTGATTGCACCACATATGTGAGACATTATAGCGAGAGCAGTAATTCTAGCACCAGACCTCCTCTGTAACTTTAAACTTGTGACCTGCAAAGGCTTTTAAAGTGTCGCCTATGGAGATTTTTAGGTACTGTAGCTTGGTGCCATTCTACGGGCATGCGCAATTTTAAAGCATATGAAGTTTGGTATTTATTTAATCGGTGTAGCATCCTCTTTTATATTTTACCAAAACAATTGGGTTTTATATTTTGTTTTTTTTTCATTAAGACTCATTAAATTGTATTTTTTTTAAAATTGCGTTTGAAAAAAAAAGCTGCTCAAATATCATGTGACTTAAAAATATGCTTCATCCACAATTTTATTCTCTAGGGCCTCTGCTTACTTGGGGTTCCAAGTAATTTCTAGCGAAAAAAAAATTATGTTTACATATAGAAGAGAAGTGCCAGAATAGGCTTCGGAGGCAAGTGGTTAAAAGGTTCCCGCCTGGCTTATGGCCGAATGGCGCCGGCAAAGACCCTCGTCCCTCCTGGTGGACGCCATATGGTGTCCTTTCAGGCATGCGCAGTTTGCATGCCAGAAGAGCCGCGCAGTGGCGCGATCTGTCACCGGCCGTGTACCTCGGACACGGCCGATGACAGATCTGTGTACTGGCCCCGTTGCCAGTACCACATGACAGTTGTATACAATAGATGGCTTCCTATCATGCCATCCATTGTATACAAGTGTGGCTAGCTGTGAATGGTCACAGCGATCACATGCACAAGCTGGGCCAATCACAGTCCAGCTGTGTCATGTGATTAGCTTTGGCCAAATCACAGTTAAGAAAAAAAAACCCTGAATGAATCGATTTCATTCAGGTAAATGCTTGCTTATAGCAAAGTAATTATTTGCTATAAGCAAATTGTGTAAAACAAAAAAAAATAAATACTATGTTACTATGGTAACATTATACTACTTTGGTCATAGTGAAATATGAAAAAAAAAGAAATGTAATAAAAAAATAAGAATAAAAAAAAAAAAATTATCAATTTTTTTTTCGTACTGTCACTGATCAGTGTCCCTGATCACCGCCATGCCAGTTATATGAAGACGCTGTACTGCACTGCTGACAGTATGTAAAAAAAAAATAGTGAAAATCATTTTTTTTATTTCTTCATTTATGGAAAATTATGACAAAAAAATTACAACTTCAAAAAACTCGCCATGACTGTTATGAAATACGTCGGACTGTATACTTTGCAAAAATGGGTCATTTGGGGCATATCTGTACTGTTCTGACATTCTTGGACCTCAAGAAATTAGATTGGCTGTCAGAACTTCAGGATTGATCAATATTCAGATACAGTCAGGTCCATAAATATTGGGACATCGACACAATTCTAACATTTTTGGCTCTATACATCACCACAATGGATTTGAAATGAAACGAACAAGATGTGCTTTATGCGGGAATGCGGGACCATTCACAGTGTGCAGCACTGCTCACAAATGCGCAGTGGGTACCCGGCTGTAAAGCTGTCACAGACGGGTACCCATAGTTAAGATGTCGACGCCGGGGACAGAGGAACCTGGCTGCGGCGAGCACACTGCTGGATCAATGGAACAGATGAGTGGCTGTTTTTTAAAATCTACAGTTTTTGTAGCTGTTGACTTTTATTTTTTCACAGGAGACTGGAGGTCAGCTTTAACAGTAAAATTAGAGTGCTACAGTGTTTACAATTCATTGTCAAATTTGAATCAGCTTCTTTGTGTAAATTATCAAAAGGGTATAGATATTATATCCTTGAATTGTAAACAATGTAACACTCTAATTTTTCTGTTAAAGTGCCACTTATAAATGTTCAATAAACCTGGATTATTTTTTCATTGCACACAACAGTGGTCTGGGTTCTTTTACAGCACCAGTTAACACACTGTGCATAAGCTCGTCGGCTTGCAGCCCACAGTGGGACCCGACCTCCCAAGGTGACAAAGCTGCTTCTGCATAGACAAGACACTCAGATAGCATTTACAACCCGGGAGTGGAAGTTTCAGAGAAGAGTCTTCAGCAGGTTCAAATACAGGAAAACACAAACAGAAGAAAAATAGAAACAAAAGTAAACACATGTAAAGCAGGGTGTGCTATCATCCAATTTTTGATTGTACGTTGGTATCTGTATAAGAGTATATGCCTGCTAAATGTTCAGTGTGCCACTGCATAAGAGCCCCATGTTGCCAAAAGCTTACCTGTAGCCAAATGTTCAAAATATGTAACTAAATTTACAATCCACCATGTACAAGATGGGCAGTGTTAGGATATAAAGATAGCACGTTTGGTTTGGAGTTTCACATTAAGGTGAAAGTGTAATGGCACCATCTATCTGAAATTTAATATACACCCAAAGAGAGGGCACCAAAAAGTGTATGTGCATAAAATGACTTCAGCAAAACATCTGTGCACCTTGGAAGCCCCCTGCACTAAGACAGACACAGTACACAAAAAGGCCTCAGCTCTAGTTCCAGATCAGGTTAGTCCAATGATATCCCACATTTCAATTACATAGTTACATAGTTAGGCTGGCTGAAAAAAAGACAAAAGTCCATCCAGTTCAACCATTAAAAATAAAAAAGTTAGAATCCTATACCCACAGTTGATCGAGAGGAAGGCAAAAAAACCCAGCAAAGCATGATCCAATTTGCTCCTGCAGGGAAAAAAATTTCTTCCTGATCCCCTAATGCTGCATCTATTTAATGGTGACAAAGTGTGTTGGGGACTAAGCTGAAGATCATAGGCAGTGTGTATCCCTATTGAAGGGGCTACAAGACTGGTTTAGGAAGATACATTTATATTGTTTGTTTAAATCTAGCCAGTCTGGTTAAATTATATACCTAGTTTTAACATAATTATTATTTTTACTAGAGTTCCTGAAATAAATCTGGACAATTCAAACTGAAAATGTATAAGAAAGGTAATAACACTAAAAACTTTATGTCAGGGTGCGTGGTCTGATGTGAGCGGACGCCCTCGGTTTGACTCCTGCTCCTGCCCCGAGACATCCTGTGTGCTGTGAGCTGTGACAGAGAGGAGGCTCCCTGTTGGATAGTACTGGCAGCTGGGTTGAGCAGTGGCGGTCCTGCAGACTTGAAGTGCTGGCGGTTTGGGCGGCCAGAGCTCCGGAGGCTGACAGCAGCTTTCTTGATTGATTCCTCTGAAGTTCTGGGGGCTGTGGAGAAGAGGAGGGCTTCCTGTCAGGCAGCGGAGATAGCTGGGCTGTGCTGGAGGATGGAGCTGAGGAGTGGCAGCCTGTCTGAATGATCCCATAGAGGGATTGATAAATCAATAAACCGGCTGAGTTGTAATAGAACCCCCGATATATGCAGCTTCCATGACCAGAAGGAAGGGAAAGGAAGCAGTGCAGCAGGATGGGGCAGGCATGCATGCACAATGATCCGCAAAGGATAATGGAAGTCAGGCAGCAGCCAAGCTGGAGTGCTTTGTACACACTCCTGCAAAAGGGAGCCAACCTACCTTGCAGCAATTGTAAAATCCAGGCGGTGGCTTCCCCAGCAAAGAAAAACCAGGGGCAACCACGTCTTTCGGACCATTCGCAATGAGTGTTGCCGTTCAGCCTGGGGGAGAATCGTATAGGACAATGGAAAATAAGCCCTGTTTGGTTGGAATTAAAGGGAGAATGGAGGGGTTGGTTCCTGAGGAAGTCACGTGACCAGGAGGGGACAGGAGGGGTGAAGTAACTGCTGAGAGGTGGAAGAGTCGGATGAACATCAAGCGTTTAAGACTTATGATTATATGGGTCTAACGAGAAGGGGAGCATGAATTACACCTAGTGGTGATGGGGTATTGAGCACGTTTTGAGGTGTTTTTTCAGAATCTGCACCATCTATAAGAGAGAGGATAATTTGGTTGAGTTTATTGAGGTTACTCACAGTATAGTAGTCTACAGTGTTGCATTATGAAATATGTTTTTTGTTTGAGTGCATTTTTCACATCTCTGGAGCCATCAAGGAGAGTGCAGATGGAAGAGTTGGTTTGAAACAATACCATTGATTAACACAGCGCACTTGACCTATATTGATTTGTATCTAATCACAATGTTACCAAGTGTTTCATTCAAAGGAGGGACAGCACGTTTTTACTTTGTTTGCACAGCACTGAATTTGTGAAAATGGACTATACACACTATTATGGACTTATATAGTATCTACGCATAGACATACCAATCACTTTAGGGTTTAATTTTGTATTGAGAGATTTAAAGGGATAGCGCACCACATGGTTGGTATTTACTCATGTTAGGCGTGTTAGAGTGCACAGTATTAGTGGTTGCAGCAATCCTTGTTTTGATATATATATATTATTTTTTTTATATTTCCCTTATATTATTTAAAATTAAGGAATTAGGTGGGATTTTAACAGCGCACCAAGCACTGTTACTCATATACATCTAATAATATGGCTCCATTGGTAGCTGAATTGAAACGTAAAGGGAGAATTTGGTGTGGTCTCTCCTTGTCGGTAGTAGGACGGAGCAATTTATTCAAGATGATCTGGATGCCACAATTACTATACGTACTACATAACTCACCAGTATGGATACCTAAGCAGTAGTACCAGAGAATAGACACTATCTTTAGGGAATTACTCTGGAAAGAGAACAGTCCAGAAAAAGTTTACGTATGTTACAGTTATCTAAAGATAAGGGAGGGATTGCGTTACCACATCCCTGGAGCTACTTTCTTGCGGTGCAGTTACAAGATCTAAAGGAAAGTAACTTACCGATGAAGGAAGATTCCAGTGGGAAAATGATGTTAGTAGGTACATGCCATAACATGTTAGTGGAAGTTATGGAAGCAGATGCTTTCCACTTTAAATGTCCCACTCTCTCTATAATTAAAGTATGGCAAACAGTGAAAGCGCTGATGGGCTACAATGGATATACAGAATATTCCCCACTTTAGGATAACAATCATTTACAGAAACTGCAGTTAAGAACATTGGAGTGGAGTGAGATGCCTTTTCTCCGCAAAGTAATTAATACAAGTGTATCTAAGGGCCTGATGTCAGATTTGTATGCTAATATAAGTGATGCAGTAATAGAAAGAAAGTGGGAACTCCTGTGTAGGAAAAAAGTAGGTGGAGGTCTTAGGAATTATCACAGAGGAGCAGTGGAGACATAAATTGAAATTAGGGCTGATAGTATCCTTGTCTCCCTTAACAAATATTGTCTCACCTTTTTTCGTTGCATAGGGTGTATCGTACGTACCCCCCAGAAACCGTTTTTATTTGGGCAGAGGCAAGAAGCCAGGTGCCCACGGTGTGAAGATCCAAGGGGAGACCTTATCCATGTAGTAGATGCCCAAAGGTACTAGGGTGAGGTTCTTGGCACCATAAACTCCGTATATGGCACATCTTGAAGGTTAGACCCAATGTTGAGCATATTGGGCTATGTGGATGAGGATAAAGTTTTGCGTGGGGCACAGGTGGCGATGCTTCGGTGTCTATTTCAGGCACGTAAATTAATCGCACAAAGATGGCTTGCAGTAATGCCACCTACAGTACATGCAAGGAAAGGGTGAGGATTGTGGAGGATACAATAAGAAAAGAAAGATTGGTATATATTTAGGCGGGGATGTGTAAAGGAAGCCCTGGATAATTAGGGCGGGATCAACTCTTGGAGATCTGGGAGAAACCAGGTAGGAGCCCAGGTGGGAAGGGAAGGGGAAGGAGAATTCCTGAAAGAAAGTCACATATGGTTGGTAAAGAACGTAGGTTAGAGGTATATTGGGAACCCCTAATAGAAGTGGTGCTTAAAGCAAAAATATAAAAGGTAATGTAATTTTTATGTAATGTATGTATAGTGGAAAATACATTTGATTGTGTATGAGTGAAATTTATTTACCAGGCCAATTTTCAGCTTTCAGCGCTGCCGCACTTTGATTGACAATTGCGCGGTCATGCAACATTGTACCCATATGAAATTTTGATCTTTTTTTTCTCACAAATAGAGCTTTCTTTTGGCGCCGCTGGGCGCTTTACTTTTTGCGCTATAAATAAAAAAAGTGCAAAAAATTTGAAAAAAAAAAAACATTTCTTTGTTTCTATTATAAAAATTTTCAAACAGGTATTTTTTCTCCTTCACTGATGTACGTTGATGAGGCAGCACTGATGGGCACTGATAGGCGGCACTGATGAGCACTGATTGGCAGCACTAAAGGGCACTGATAGGCAGTACTAATGAGGTGGCACGGATAGGCGGCACTGATAGACAGCACTAATGAGGTGTCACGGATAGGCGGCACTAATATGCAGCACTGATAGGCGGCACTGATAGGTGACACTGATGATGGGTACTGATAGACGGCACTGACTGGCATCACTGCTGGGCACTGACTGGCACAACCCCTGGGCACTGACTGGTGGCACTGACTGGCAGCACTGCTGGGCTGCACTGGTGGATGGCACTGGTGGGCAGCACTGGTGGGTGGGCACAGGTGGGTAGCACTGGTGGGCACAGGTGGGTGGCACTGGTGGGCACAGGTGGGTGGCACTGCTGGGCACAGGTAGGTGGCACTTCTGGGCACAGGTGTGTGACACTGCAGAGTGGCACAGGTGGGTGCACTGCTGGGCACAGGTGGGTGATCTGCTGGGCACAGGTGGGCGGAGCTAGTGGGCGCACTGCTGGGCACAGGTGGGCGGAACTTGCGGGTGGCACTGCTGGGCACAGATCATCAGGGCACTGATCATCAGTGCCCTGATGATCGGTGCCGATCCCCGCTCTGACAACTGCCGGTTCTCGGCAGTATTTTCCTCACGATCTGACAGCGGGAGGAAAGTGCAGCCGAGAACCGGCAATTGCATTTCCCTCTGATCAGCGTGTCATTGGACACCGCTGATCACGTGGTAAAAGACCGCTGTGATCGGCCTTTTACCACATCACGTGATCAGCTGTGTCCGTAGGACACAGCGATCACGGAGATCGCCGGGTGCGCGCCCCCTGGGGCGCGCAGGAGAGCGCGTTCTGGGAGGCCGTCATATGACGTCCACCCAGAACTGGCCGGCCGCAGTGCAGCCGTCATTTGGCTATCTGCGGTCGGCAACTAGTTAAAGTGGATTGTATGTTTGAAAAATTTTTTTCAATAAAGAATTTTTATTGGAAAAAAAAACCTTCATGTCAGAATGATCAGGTGATCCTGAGATAAATGCAGACTTACATGCAAATCTCTTAAAGATCAGGATCAGTCTTGCTCCTCCCTCTCCCTACTTAATTTAAGAGTTTATTCATTAATTCAGACTCAGCCACAGGCCAAAATCTGAGATATGCGCAGGAGTGGGTTTCGGCACACATCTGAATAAGCCCTTAACAACCAATAGGGTACAAGGGGCCTGTTAAGTTGCCCGCGTATGTGACATTCACTTTAGCAATTCCACTGAAAAAAGAATATGTTACAATATCTAATAGTTACAATAAAAAGCATGCTCTCAGTTTGAAGTGTTTGTGGCAAATTTAGTAAAAAAAAAAAAAAAATCAGTTCAAGGGATGGTACTTGCAAGCAATATGAAGTGTTCCTTGTGCTGCTGGTTGTGGTTTTAGTTGAAATCCTCTGTCCTCTAATCCCCCCTACCCGCACGGCCATAATCTGTTGTTGCCCACCTCCTTCATTCATAGAAGCTGTACTTTACCTTCCATGAATGAATCTATCTATGAATGTAGTACGGGCGGCTGAATGGATGAGTTGGGTGGAAAGAGTGGGCATAGTCAACACTCTTGAGGAGTGCATATGACAGGTTCTTTGGCTTGTATAAACCCCTACGTTGCAGCAGATTATGGCTGCATGGGTGAAGTGGTAGGGGGAGAACAGAGGAAAGAGGATTTCAACTAAAACAGCAGCCAGCATCACAAGGTTTTTATTTTACATTTTTGACTACAGTTTCTCTTTTTCATGGAAGACTGTTTAAAAAGCTGCACGTTAAACATTTAAAACATTTTATGATATATAATTTATTTTGATAAATTAGCCTGATATACCTCATGCTCTTCTTCCACTACAGTGGTCATTGGAGCTGTTAAAAGATTATTTCTAAAATGTTCAATTTCAGCGATGCTTTGGTTCAAATTATCAGCAACTTGTGCCTGAATCTGAAAAATTCAATTTTAAAACTCTTTATTGATATGAACGCTGTACAAGGATGCTAAAATCAATCTTTTATTACTAAGATGTGAAAACAGCCATCATATAAATAAGTCTAAATATACAAAAAATTCAGCGCAATACTAAATAATCAAATGATAAATATACATAAATCTTGCTCCATGACAATTATTTACATACCGTATATGTGCTAAATCATATCACCTTATAATAAACATCTAAACGTGCTCCATACCATAATAATGTCCATAATAATCATGCGTTTTCTGAAACATATTCACTGTGCGTTTATATATTAACAATGTCACAATAAGACTCAGTGCTCCAGGTGATAATGTGCAAGCTCTCCTCTATATATATATATATATATATATATATATATATATATATATATATACACATACATCAGGTGATTTCCTGTGACCGCCAGTGTTATGTCCTCCGACACACTTATGCGCTCACCTTGTGTATTGACCTGAAACGTCAGGTCAAACCGCGCCTTTACCTTTAACCCGGACGGGTATACTGATGTATCACTCTCCAACTCCTCCAAATTCCAAAATGCACTTCTTGGAAGTTGACCCAAACCCTCAGGTCAAAAGCGCATCTTTCCCTTTAACCCAGGTGGGTTCGCTGGTGTGTAATAGTTCCAACTCCTCATACACCTCCAAACTTCAAAACGCAGAGTTTACTAACACATGTCAAAGTTGCAAAATTGTGCTTAGGCATTAACATTTGTTTTACCCTTAGGTGCAAAGGGGTTAAATTGCAGAATCCCACAGGGGTTAGACCCAGGAGGAACCTGGATCTGCATTTGCAGTAGATTTTCATCTCCCTCTCCGGCGGCTCTAACTTCCCCCTTCTTTAGGTCCCAAGCTCGATACATATTCATTAAAATTTGGCATCTCAGGAGCAGCAGTCAAAATGCCCGCATTTCTATCCTATCATAAAATGGAGCTCCATTAAAAAAGGGAAGCTTGGCTTATTTTGCACCCTCCCCCCCTCCACTGTTACTTTTTGGGGGGAGTGGATACCCGGTTTTGCAAGGTACCTGCTCCCACTTCCGGATCAGTTTGTCATGGTGAACTGGGCAGGAAGTTCGGCCTCGCTCCTCTCCCCCTGCAGTCTTCTGGGACACTTCACAGGTCCCAGAAGACTATGGGACCAACCACAAGGTGAAGCGTAACTCGTGCAGTAGGAAACCAGCTGTGAAGGCTTCAAGGCTTTACTTCTGGTTTCCCTTACTTGCAATGCCGGCGCTGGGAACCCGGAGGCTAGTGAAGAACTAGCAAGGGTGAGGATGGCGCTGGACACCTGGACAGGTAAGTGTCCTTATATGAAAAGTCAGTATTTATAGCTGTTGACTTTTAATTTTTTGGGGGACGCTTGGAACTTCTCTTTAAGCTGTTTATGCCAATGTTTTTTCTAGAGGTGCATCTAAGAAGGTACAGGCATTTTTCATGGATTCACGTATTGTGGTTTATATATATTCTGCATTTCCTTTCTTTTTTTTATTCATTAGCTTTTTTTTTTTTGCTTCTGGGTTTGAAAAAATTGATGCACCAATCCAATCATTTTTATTTTTCTAGAGTGACAGGGAGCAGTAACATCTAGGGCTGTCACTACTGGGTTTGTCCCCTCACTTAACTTGGTATATTTGTTTTAGTACTCAAAAAAAAAAAATGTTTTTTTGCCTGAGTCCATCTACCACTCCATCTATAGTAGCTCAGCCCCCTACCTGATCATGCTAAGTCGTCACTCCACCCTCCTCACCTATCCCAATGTCTGTTCAGTGAGCAAAATACTCCTCTCAAGGTTATACATTTCCTTCAGAGTTACTCCAGATTTCTGATGCCATCTTCCGAAAGTGCAACATTCTTGAGACATATCCTCATCGACTTGTTGCCCAGTTGTGAACACAAGATGAAACTGTACACCAAACAACCACTCATCCCAGTTAAAGGACAACTCACAACTATTAAGTCCAACAGCTTCATTTATCTTTTGTATATAAGGCTCTTTCCTTTTACAATTTCACAAATTAGATTGGAAGCTCTAAGGGCAGTGCTCATACCAATGTATTTATACCATACTGTAAAGCATTATGGAATATGCTATCTCTATATAAATAAATCAGATTCATAATGATAACAACAATAAAATGCATTATCAAATTTCTTCTATATGCAAGAAATGTAAAAGAGGAACAATTCTCACCACACTAACACCTTCCTGTGTTTGCTGCAGAAGATCACAAACAAACTGTAGTTGTATTTGAAAAGCCTGCAAATAGTAGCAGTATTAATTTAATGAAAAAAATACCGATGTGCAATATACATTTAAATATCTATATTGGTAATCTTAAAAAAAGAACACAAATTGAATATGTTAAATACTATGACATTATAATTTGATGATTTGTTTTACCTAACAAACCAGTTATGTTGGCCAGAGATTTTTACCTTTTCTTTCGATCGATTGGAATGATGAGATTATTTTTCACCGGGACACATACAGCCTGTACCAATCAATATGGCCAAATCCCATTGTTTACATGCGGATCGGGACCTAAACACTGCCGTGAACACAGGCCCTCTGCATTCAAGGCACTAGCCACACATTTTACAAAATTCCTACTAAATCTGAAACATAACATTTATTTTGAAGTGGTGGAAATTGACAAACTGCATGTTATGTGTAATGTCTATGTATATTGTGTACATGGGCATAGGGGGAGATGTCATTTTAAAGTGGTTGTAAAGGCTCAAGGTTTTTTACCTTCATTCTGTGCATGAAGGTAAAAAACTGTCTGTGTGCAGCAGCCCCCATAATACTTGAGCCCCATCCCGATCCAGCGATATGCATGAGAGCCTCAGCTCTCTGGGGACTCTTCCTCCTCATTGGATGAAACAATCAAAGCCAGTGGGCCAATGAGGAGAGAGAGAGGGGGTAGGGCTTAGCTGAGGCACTATGTGTGAATAGGCACGCAGAGCAGCGGCTTGGGAGTGAGCCTACTTAGGTGCCCCCATAGCAAGCTGCTTGCTTTGAGGGAACTTGAATGGAGGAAGGGGCCAGGAGCATCTGCAGGGGACCTTAGAAAAGGAGGATCGGGGTTGCTCTGTGCAAAACCACTGCACAGAGCAGATAAGTATGACATGTTTGTTTTTAAATTGCCTTTAATATCACTGTAATGCTCTATTTTATTAATTTTAAAACAGTATTAAGTCCAAAGGCAAACATTATATTGCAGCCTACCAATTCTTATATGTGATGGTTGCATTAGCTTTTTATTTTTTTTAAGCTCCCTTATCCTCACATAGTGATCCTTCCAGTAAGTCTGTTTGTTTCTTTTCAGAAGAACAAGCTCACTTGCAGATGTAGCAGCTAGAGGGTTGACACAAGCCATTTATCACTGACACAGGTGGTTACAGAAATACAGTCTGCCAGAAATATAGCGTGCTCCTACCTTACTCTTAGAGATGATGACACATCACTAAATTTGTAAAGCTGTGGTGTCAGCCTGTCTACTTTATTTCTGATGGACTACAAAGAGGACAGATCTCTCCTCATCTCCATAGCCCCTCCTTGTACACAGACAGACAGCACAGCACGGGATGTTATCAGCTGAAAAGATTTCTTGGAAAATCAACAAGTATTTTTTGCACAACTGAACAGATATCACAAAACACTTTCAATTGTATATTTAGCAGACCAAAAGGGAGTAAATAAGAAAAGTTCGTTGTTAACCCCTTCGCGCCGGCGCCTCCCGGCCCTTTAAGGGGTTCAGAGGCCAGGAGGCGGGGCAGGGTTTAGGGTCATGTGACTGCCGTGACACGCCGTCACGGTGGTCACATGATTGGGAAAGGTTCCGATCGAAAGAGGAGATCAGGATCTTTCTATGAGTACCGGACATGTGTGCTAAGAGCACGCAGGGCACACGCTCTCTGCACACATGTTCTTTTTTAATAGAACGCAAATGTGTGGCTGCTCGGTGTCTAGGCCCAGACGCCTGGAAGCCACACATTTGTGGTCGGCCGACGTGAAGAGGTTAAGGTTTACACTTTAAATTCTTCATAACAATGAATAAAGAATTCACTTGTACTGGTACACAGGAATGTCAACTGAAAAGCCAAGCAGTAGCTGACAGCTATTCTGGTGCCTGGAGAACTATAGGACATTGCAAAGATGAGCTCTTTCACCCACTAGGTCTTTAAATAGTTGTAGAGTGTCAGGCAGGATGGAGTTCTTCTGTAAATTAGATCATGACACAAAATATATACCTCTATGGTGTCTTGAAAGCTTCTGTTAGAATCCAGCATAATATGAAAGCCAGTCTCTGTAAATAAAAAGGTTTTTTTTTCAACTCATTTTTCATTGATTAAGGACATTTAAACGGTTTTCCACTTTTCCAGCCAAATTGGGTTAACACCTACTTATACAGCGGGTAAAATAAGTATTGAACACGTCACCTTTTTACTTGGAAATACACTGCTCAAAAAAATTAAAGGAACATTTTGAAAACACATCAGATCTCGATGGGGAAAATATCACGCTGGATATCTATACTGATATGGACTGGGAAATGTGTTAGAAATGTAAGGATCCCCCATTATTTGATGGAAATGACTAAATTCAAAGACCCCTCAAAAATCAAAGTGAATAAATGATGCAGCAGGCTAGTCCATTTTGCTGAAATTTCATTGCAGCAACTCTTCCATTTTGCTTGAGGTGATTGTAGCCGTATTAGTGCATTTGCGACAGGAACAATTGAGTACTGTCCGTGATACTTTTTTTATTTGCACTTACATACAATTTTGAGGACAAGCTTTCGGGGTATGTCCCCTTCTTCAAAGTCCAAGCTTGGCCCTCGCCCCTTTTGAAAATACATTCACAAAATGTTCAAGGCTTCAATTCGCCTCAGAAACGGGCTAAAGTTTTTCATCACCTCAAATCGCAACAAATTGATGTGGTATGTCTACAGGAGACCAGGTTTTCTCAGTCCTCCGCTCCGCGTTATCTTTCACCTCACTATCCCATCTTTTACACGGCCTCGGCTCCTGAGAAGCGCCGGGGTGTTCTGATAGCTTTTAAACGCAATCTCCCCTTTGTCTGTTCTAGGCATATAGCGGACCCCACAGGCAGGTATTTGCTTCTGCAAGGCACCCTCTGGGACCAGGAGGTTACCTTTGTCTCTTACTATGTGCCTAACCGTTTCCAGCATAAATTCTTTTTGCATCTTTGCACCATTGTTTCTCGACACTCTAATGGTCTTCTTCTTGTTATGGGGGATTCGAATGTTACCTTGGATTCCACATTGGATAGGCGCTACGCACGGGGAGCGACCCCCTCTCATGACTTGGTGCTAGAGGAACGTATGCGCTCTCTTTTGCGGATGGCGGGGCTAGCGGACGTCTGGAGGGAACTTCATCCAACTGAACGCGACTTTACGTTCTATTCCAATCCTCATGGCAGTTTTTGTAGAATTGATCATATATTCATGCAGGTCCAGCAGCTCCCCTCGGTCCGACGGATAACTATTCCCTCCTCACCCTGGTCAGATCATGATCCCTTGGTACTCCTCCTTGCCCTTTCTGGGTCAGAACGGCGCCCTTTTCATTGGCGCATCAATGACTCTTTGCTGACCACTCAGGCTACCTGCCAACAAATAGAATTCTTTTTACGAACATACTTTGCGGAAAATCCGGGATCGGTCTCTTCAGCAGTGCCCCTTTGGGAGGCTCATAAGGCCACGATGCGGGGTCATGTTATACAGCTGGCTGCGGTCCGGAAGCGGGAGCGGGAACGCCGACTCTTGGAGCTTCATTCTCTCCTGGCCTCTGCGGATGCGCGTTGGAAGTCATCTCCATCCGTGGCCCATAAATGCGCTCGGGACACTCTGGCGACAGAATTGGACCTCCTTGCCTCTTCGGAGGCGGAACGGGCCCTGCGTTGGACCAGACATAAATTTTACTCCTGCGCTAATAAGCCCGGTCCCATGCTAGCCAGGAAACTCAATTCTGTGGGGAAACCCCATAAACCGATTCGACTTCGACTTTCCACAGGTGGCTGTACTTCTAATCCCCAGCAGATTGTTTCCCGATTTTCGGACTTCCTTTTGCGCCACTATGCTGCCCCAGATCCTTTCCCTGTGGCCCAGGCAGAGGCATTCTTTCAAGACCTCCATCTTCCCGGATTAACCGAGGCAGCACAGGCAGCCCTCAACGCTGGTGTCACCGTACCGGAAGTGCTCCAAGCGATCAAATCTTTACGGTCCACCGCGGCCCCAGGTCCCGATGGCTTCTCCGGTCTCTATTATAAAAAATTCTCAGCCCTATTGGCGCCCTTTTTAGCGGCCTATTTCAATGAGTTACGACAGGGCTCTTTGCCCTCTCCGGACGCACTTAGGGCACATATTGCTATGATTGCTAAGACGACCGACGATGTCCAGGAACCGCAAGCCTTCCGGCCCATTTCTCTTCTTAATGAAGACCTGAAGATATTGGGCAAGATCCTTAGTTTTCGCATCAATAAATATTTGTGTAGCCTGGTCCACCGGGACCAAGTAGGGTTCGTCCCCGGGAGGCAGGCGGGTGATAACGTCCGTAAGGTGGTCCATCTTATACATTTTCTGCAACAACGGAAAATCCCAGGATTCCTACTGTCCTTGGACATATATAAAGCTTTTGATTCTCTATCTTGGGAATATCTGCGGTTTGTGCTGTCTCGCTGGGGTTTCGGGGATTCTATTCTCTCTTGGATTCAGGCCTTATATTCCTTTCCCTCGGCCTCCGTTACATACGCTGGGTATTTCTCGGATCCCTTTCCTGTTGGGCGAGGGACGAGGCAGGGTTGCCCGCTGTCCCCGGCGCTCTTTGTCCTGGCGCTTGAGCCACTGGCTTTAGCGCTCCGGACCGATTGCAATATATCAGGGGTTCCATACGCGGGACAGGAGTTTAAGCTGAGCCTCTTTGCGGACGATGCCCTCTTGACCCTTACTAATCCTCTGACGACGCTTCCTAACTTGCAACGAGTTCTTGAGCGCTTTTCCTTGATTTCGGGTCTACGTATCAACTTGGATAAAACCGTCGCTCTTAATATTACTTTGGCTTCAGATTTGGTTTCGCGCCTACAATCCCACTTCCCTTACCGGTGGGCTTCCTCTTTTTTGGAATACTTGGGCATTCGCTTGACCCCCACCTATGACTCCCTTTTGCTGCAAATTATTATCCTTTGCTTAGCTCTTTATCTTCTCTTATGCATTCCTGGCAATTTCCGCACCTGTCTTGGATAGGACGGGTTCATTCAGTGAAAATGACCATCTTGCCGAAATTGTTATATTATTTTCGCACCCTCCCGGTGCGGGTTCCCCTTCACTTTCTTCGGTTGCTTCAGGCGAAGTTCATGCGTTTTATCTGGGCCGATAAACACCCCAGAGTCTCTAGAAATACGCTCTTTGCTCATAGACTCCAGGGTGGTCTAGGGGTAACCAATGTAGCTAAGTATTATCAGGCGAGCCAGATTGCCCCGCTGTCTATGTTGCGCGCTTCCTCCGATGTTCCTCTCTGGGTCCTGCTGGAACTACCTAATTGTGCCCCTATCGCACTGTCGACACTCCTATGGCTTCCCCCTGCCCTGCGCCCTATGGCGCTGAGTCCGATGTTGCTCCATGGCCTACAAGTCTGGGACTCGGTACGTTACTCCAGTGGCCTGATGTCACCTTTTTTGCCCTTGCTTCCAATCATTAACAACCCTCTCTTCCCACTGGGTCTAGATTGCCCGAGGGCATTTTCTTGGTGGGTGGCTCATGGTTTCTCACAGGTGCAACACTTTTTGACTTTTCGGTCCTTTCCCGCCTGGAATGTCCTTCGGGAGTCTCGGGATGTTCCCCCAGTGGAATTTTTTCGGTACCTTCAATTGCGGCACTGGCTACTTTCGCTGAGGGCCACTTCTGCTTTCCCATATCAGAAATCTGCCTTTGAACGGCTTTGCCAGCAGCACCCGGGCGCCCCGGACCTTATCTCCCTTCTTTACGCAGCTTTGAACAGACGCTCGTCTCACACTTCTCTTTCATATGTTGTTCAGTGGGAACGCGACCTGGGAGTGGCTGTGGATCCGGAGGACTGGAATAAGGCCTGGTCACTCATAGCTAAATGTTCATTTAATACGACCACGCTGGAAGCAGCCTACAAGGTATTGTTCCGTTGGTACTGGGTTCTGGCTCGTCTGGCCCAGGCTAACCCTGCCTGTAGTGATCGATGTTTTCGGGGTTGTGGCCATCGTGGCGATGTACTGCATATCTGGTGGTCATGCTCGAGGTTGGTTCGTTTTTGGTCTCGTGTGTTTGGCCTCCTTTTCACTTTGTTTCATCTCTCCATACGCCGGGATGCTCGGTATGCTTTGCTTCATTGCCCCATACCGGGCCTCTTGGCTCGTCAGCAGCGGTTGGCTTCCTATTTGTTTTTATCGGCTACTAGGACAATTGCTCAGGCCTGGAAGAGTCCGTTTGTACTTTTCCAGGGGGTGCGGGATCGTATGACTACTATGATGCTCAACGAACAGATGTGGAGTATATGCAACGACTCTCAACATAAATTTTTGAAAGTATGGGAGCCGTGGTTGCAATACGCCTTTCCCACGCTCCCTCCGGCCAGTGTGGGGAGGTAATGGAGTTTGGTATTGGCGCTCGTGGACCCCTGCTCTTTGGTTTTTTTTTTTTTTTTTTTTTTTTTTTTCCCTTTCTTCTCTGCTCTTCTTCTCTCCTTTTCTGTTTGTTTTGATGTGACAGTGGACAACTGTCTTTCGTTGCAATAGTCAGAGTCTTATTGATGTTATTGTAACCTATGTGCCATTGATAGCCCCTGCGTGGGCATACGTTTTGCCTTATTGGAATTAGAGCGTTGTCTGCTCTATTATGCCTTTTTTATTGGTGCAATTGATAGCCCCTGCGTGGGCGTGTTTTGTTGCCTCTGTTTTATACTGTTTAAAATTAATAAAAACCATTGAAATACAAAGTCCAAGCTTGTCCTCAAAATTGTATGTTAGTGCAAATAAAAAAAGTATCACGGACAGTACTCAATTGTTTCTATTGCAGCAACTCAGAATGGTACTCAGTAGTTTGTATAGCCCCCACGTGCTTGTATCCATGCCTGACAACATCGGGGCATGCTCCTATTGAGACGACCCATGGTGTCCTGGGGTATTTCCCCCCAGATCTGGACCAGGGCATCACTGAGCTCCAGGACAGCCTGAGGTGCAACCTGGCATCATCGGATGGACTGAAACATGATATCCCAGAGGTGTTCTATTGGATTTAGGTCAAGCGAGTATGGGGGCCATTCAGTGGTATCAATTCCTTCATCCTCCAGAAACTGCTTGCACACTCTCGCCACATGAGGCCAGGTATTGTTGTGCACCAAGAGGAACCCAGGACCCACTGCACCAGCATAGTGACAATGAGTCCATGGATTTCATCCCGATACCTAATGGCAGTCAAAGTGTCATTGTCTAGCCTGTAGAGGTCTGTGCATCCCTCCATGGATATGCCTCCACAGACCATCACTGACCCACCACCAAAACTGTCATGCTGAATGATGTTACAGGCAGCATAATGTTCTCCACAGCTTCTCCAGACCCTTTCACGTCTGTCACATGTGCTCAGGGTGAACCTGCTCTCATCTGTGAAAAGCACAGGGTGCCAGTGGCGGACCTGTCAATTCTGGTGTTCAATGGCAATGCCAATCGAGCTCTATGGTTCCGGGCAGTGAGCACAGGGCCCACTAGAGGACGTCGGGCACTCAGGCCACCCTCATGAAGTCTGTTTTTGATTGTTTGGTCAGAGACATTCAAACCAGTGGCCTGCTGGAGGTCATTTTGTAGGGCTCTGGCAGTGCTCATCCTGTTCCTTCTTAGACAAAGGAGCAGATACCGGTCCTGCTGATGGGTTAAGGACCTTCTATGGCCCTGTCCAGCTCTCCTAGAGTAACTGCCTGTCTCCTGGATTCTCCTCCATGCTCTTGAGACTGTGCTGGGAGACACAGCAAACCTTCTGGCAATGGCACATATTGATGTGCCATCCTGGAGGAGTTGGACTGCCTGTGCAACCTCTGTAGGGTCCAGGTATCGCCTCATGCTACTAGTAGTGACACTGACCCTAGCCAAATGCAAAACTAGTGAAAAACAGTCAGAAAAGATGAGTAGGGAAAAAAATGTCAGTGGCCTCCACCTGTAAAGCCATTCCTGCTTTGCGGGTCGTCTCGTTGCCCATCTAGTGTACTTGTTAATTTCATTAACACCAAAGCAGCTGAAACTGATTAACAACCCCCTCTGCTACTTAACTGACCAGATCAATATCAAAGAGTTTAATTAACTTGATGCTATACTCTGATTGAAAAGTGTCCCTTTAATTTTTTTAAGCAGTGTATATTTCTACAGGTGCTATTTACATTAAATATTTTCAACACATGTCGGTAACAACCCATGCAATCCATACATACAAAGAAAGCAAAACAAATAAGTTCAGAAATTAAGTTATGTGTAATAAAATGGAATGACACAGGGAAAAAGTATTGAACACATGAAGAAAGGTAAGTGCAAAAAGGCATGGAAAGCCAAGACACCAGCTGATATCTGTCAGTAATTAGAAAGCAACCCTGCCCCTTATCAGTGCAAATTAATATCAGCTAGTCTCAACTGAGCGCCTATGGAAAGGTGTCTTACTACCTTTGTGCCAGACAAGAAACATCTCATGATGGGTAAAAGCAAAGAGCTCTCTCAAGACCTTCACAACCTTATTGTTGCAAAACATACTGATGGCATTGGTTAAAGAAGGACTTCTAAACTTTTGAATGTTTCAGTGAGCACTGTTGGGGCCATAATCCGAAAATGGAAATAACATAATTTCACAATAAACCGGCCACAACCAGGTGCTTTTTTTTGACAGAGGAGTGAAAAGAATTATCATTATAAGAGTTGTCCAAGAGCCGAGGAGCACTTATGAAGAGCTTCAGAAAGACTTAGGAATTAGGAAGGAATTAGCAGCTACAACTGTTGCAAAGAAAACAATAAGTAATGAACTCAACCACCATGGACTATATGCACGCTCACCATGCAAGACGCAAGAAAAAGCATGCTGAAGCTCATTTTAAGTTTTTCTGCATAACATTTAGACAAGCCTGTGAAATACTGGAAAATATAGCCTGGTCAGATGAGACCAAAATTGAACTCTTTTGATGCCATAATACTCACTATGTACCAAGACATCCTTGATAAAAATCTGCTGCCATCTACCAGGATGATGAAGATGAAACGAGGGTGGACATTTCAAGCAGTTGTAAAGGAAGAAGGTTTTTACCTTCATGCATTCGATGTATGAAGGTAAAAAACCTTCTGCGTGAGGCAGATCCATCGAGGTGCACAGCAGCCTCAGCTGTCCCGGCTCTCTGTTTCCTCACTGGCTGGGACAGCAAGAGGGAGCCATTGGTTCCCACTGCTGTCAATCACAACCAGTCAGCCAATGAGGAGAGAGAAGCGGGACCAAGCCAAGGCTCCATATGTGAATGGCCACACAGAGCAGAGGGTGCCTCCATAGCAAGCTGCTTGCTATGGGGGAACCCGACAGAAAGGAGGAGACAGGAGAGCCTGTGGGGGACTTGAGAAGAGCAGGATCCAGGCTGCCCTGTACAAAACCACTGGACACAGCAGGTAAGCATAACATGTTTGTTATTTTACAAAAGAAAAAAAAATGAACCTTTAGTATCGCTTTCAGCAAGGCAATGATCCCAAACACAAAGCCAAGGAAACTCTCAATTGGTTTCAAAGAAAGAAAAAAAAAAGCTGCTAGAATGGCCCAGCCAATTACCTGACTTGAATCCAATAGAAAATCTATGGAAAGAACTAAAGATCAGAGTTCATAGAAGAGGTCCACAGAACCTTCAAAATTTTAAGAATGTTTGCGTGGAAGAATGGGCCAAAATCACACCTGAGCAATACATGCGATTAGTTTCTCCATACAGCAGGTGTCTTGAAGCTGTCATTACCAACAACAGATTCTGTACGAAGTATTAAATGAATTTCAGTTAGCGTGTTCAATACTTTTTCTCTGTGTCATTCAATTTTATTACACATAACTTAACTTCTGAACTTAATTGTTTTGGTTTCTTTGTATTTATGGATTGCATGTGTTGATACCGATAAGGTGAAAATTTCATGTCAATAGCACCTTTAGAAATATATTTACTGAAAAAATGGTACAGTACTTATTTTACCTGCTGTATATTCTCATTCACATAGCATAACAAAAATATGTTCTTTACATTTTACTTACTCTTTACTAAAAACTCCAAAATTTAAGTTTTCTTCTGCTGAACAGAGGTGGCTGGGGAGTTAGGGCTTGTTCATACCATAGGTGCATGAAAACTAGTGGTGCACCAAAATGAAAATTCTGAGGCCGAAACCGAAAATTCACTTGGCTGAAAACTGAAATGGACAGTTTTTAAAAATGTATATATTTTGGAAAAAAATACACTTTAATAAAGAAAAAAAACCCACAATATATACCCCAATTTTTTTGTAAAATATGAAAGATGATGTTATGTTAAGTAAATAGACACCCAGCATGTCATGCTTTAAAATTGCACATGCTCGTGGAATGGCACTAAACTACGGTACTTAAAAATCTCCATGGGTGATGCTTTAAATATTTCTACAGGTTAGCAGTTTAAAGTTACAGAGGAGGTCTAGTTATAGAATTATTGTTCTCACTCTGACATTCGTGGCGATACCTCACATGTGTGGTTTGAACACCATTTATATATGTGGGTGTGGCCTACATATGCGTTTACCACTACGTGCGAGCACGGGGGGACTTTAAATTTATTTAATTACTTTTTTTACACTGTCCCTTTAAAAAAAATTTTCTTATCACTTTTATTCCTATCACAAGAAATGCAAACATCCCTCGTGAGAGCAGTAAGCAATGACAGGTCATCTTTATGGAGGAATCTGGGGTCAATAAAACCCCACATCTATCCTCTACAATGTAAAACATTAGATTAAGAAAAAAAGCATTTTTATAATGCCTTTATCCAGTCCTCAGGGCACTTTTCTTCCCACTGATACAAGACACTATTCCTTTCCTCCCACCAACAATGGGGCATAATTACTGCTACTGGCGTCAACAATGAGGCACTATTTCTCCCCTTGACACCAATGATGGGGCACTATTCCTCCCACTGACACCAACGATGGGGAACTATTCTTCCCACTGACACCAACGATGGGGAGCTATACCTCCCACTGACACCATTGATGGGGCACTATTTCCCCCCACTCCAACAATAGGACACATCTTCCCTTCACTGAAAACTGACGCACAGATTTCACTAGGGATGCACCGAAATTTCGGCCACCGAAACATATCAGACGAAAATAGCTCTATTGGCATTTTTCCGACAGGAAAAAGTTAGCCGATACAGGTGCTGATACAGGAGACTGTGTGTCCTGCAGATGTGAGGGGGGGGGGGGGTGGCTGAGAAAGGCAGGAGCGGAGCAGTGTATACAGTGAATGGCTGCCACTAGATGTCAGTGCCGGTTTTCAAATGTAGTTACCGGCTTTTAGTTTTCTTCACTATAGCTCACAGAATTAGCTGTCACTTTCCCCCCAGCCAAAAGATACAAAGTTACCTTTTAGTTTCTTTCCCGATATAAGAAAAAACAAAGTTTCCTTTAGCTCTGGGGAAAATGACAGCCAATTCTGTGAGCTACAGTGAAGAAAAAAAAAAGCTGTCAATTGCATTTAAAAATCAGCACCGACATATAGTGCCAGCCAGTGAGGGAGCCTCTTTGTATACACTGCCCCTCTCCTACCCCATCCTTGCACACACTGCCCCCTCCCCCCTGCAAAGAGGATCTGTCACTCATATGCTATCACATGGGGGACTATTGATCCCCTATGTGATAGAAATAAAGTCATAAGTTAAATTTATATATATATATATATATATATATATTATACATATATACAGTTGTGCAGAAATTTTGACATTGATATTGAAAATATGACTGATCATGCCAAAAAATGCTCTTTTATTGAAGGATGATGATCATATGAAGCCATTTATTATCAAATAGTTGTTTGGCTCCTTTTTAAATCATAATGATAACAGAAATCACCCAAATGGCCATCATCAGAAGTTTACATACCCTGGAATGTTTGGCCTTGGTACAGACACACAAGGTGACACACACGGGTTAAAATGTCAATTAGAGGTTAATGTCCCACATCTGTGGCTTTTCAAATTGCAATTAGTGTCAGTGTATAAATAGTCAATGAGTTTGTTAGCTCTTACGTGGAAGCACTGACTTATGCAGGCCATAGATGGGTCGAAAATCGGCCGATTTTTTGGCCGAAAATAAAATCGGCCGATTTTCGGATCGTTAGTGGGCTTTTTTTTTCGGCCGTTTTTCGGTATTTTTTTCGGTATTTTCGGAAGAAAAAGAAGAAGAAGAAGAAGAGGATGATGATGATGAAGAAGAAGAAGTAGAAGAAGAAGAGGATGATGATGATGAAGAAGAAGAGGATGATGATGAATAAGTAGAAGAAGATGAAGAAGAGGATGATGATGAAGAAGAAGAAGAGGATGATGATGATGAAGAAAAAGAAGAAGAAGAGGAGGAGGATGATGAAGAAGTAGAAGAAGAAGAAGAAGAGGATGATGATGAAGAAGTAGAAGAAGAGGATGATGATGAAGTAGAAGAAGATGAAGAAGAGGATGATGATGAAGTAGAAGAAGATGAAGAAGAGGATGATGATGAAGTAGAAGAAGAGGATGATGATGATGATGAAGAAGAAGAAGAAGAAGAGGATGATGATGTAGAAGAAGAAGAGGAGGAGGATGATGAAGCAGTAGAAGAAGAAGAGGATGATGATGAAGAAGTAGAAGATGAAGAAGAGGATGATGATGAAGAAGTAGAAGAAGAAGAAGAAGAGGATGATGACGAAGAAGAAGAAGAAGAGGATGATGATGAAAAAGAAGAAGAGGATGATGATGAAGAAGTAGAAGAAGAGGAGGAGGAGGATGATGATGAAGAAAAAGAAGAAGAAGAAGAAGAGGAGGATGATGATGAAGAAGAAGTAGCAGAAGAAGAGGATGATGATGATGAAGAAGTAGAAGAAGAAGAAGAAGAAGAAGAGGATGATGATGAAGAAGTAGAAGATGAAGAAGTAGAAGAAGAAGAGGATGATGATGACGAAGAAGAAGAGGATGATGAAGAAAAAGAAGAAGAAGAAGAAGAAGAGGATGATGATGAAGAAGAAGTAGAAGAAGAGGATGATGATGATGTAGAAGAAGAAGAAGAGGATGATGATGAAGAAGAAGAGGATGATGATGAAGAAGGAGAAGAAGAAGGATGAAAAATAAAAGGAATTCCAGTCCGGCAAAAAGTGTCTCTGCAGAGAGCTCTGCTATTTCTTTGACAGTTCTTTGACAGTTCCTTGACATTTACAGAGGTTGCAACATTGTATCTATTTGTTTCCGAATAAAAACATCTGTATCCTAAATGGATACAAATAGATACATTGTTGCAACCTCTGTAAATGTCAAGGAACTGTCAAAGAACTGTCAAAGAAATAGCAGAGCTCTCTGCAGAGACACTTTTTGCCGGGATGAAAATCGGCCGATTTTTTTAAACATTGGTGGTAACGTCGGCCACTTGAACGACCGATTTTTCGTTTTTTAAAAGAAAAATCTGCCGTTTTTCTCCCCGTCTATGGCCTGCATTAGCTAGATACTGAGCCATGGGGATCAGAAAAGAGCAGTCAAAAGTCTTGCGTAACAAGGTAATGGAACTTTAAAAAAGATGGAAAAGGACATAAAAAGATGTCCAAAGCCTTGAATATGCCAATCAGTACTGTTAAATCACCTATTAACAAGTGGAAAGTTCAGGGATCTCTTGATACCAAGCCAAGGTCAGGTAGACCAAGAAAGATTGCAGCCATAACTGACAGAATTATATATATATATATATATATATATACTCATATACATATATATACAGTTGTGTTCAAAATAATAGCAGTCAGTCATCACTAACCTGATCAATCAATCACTGTTTTTGGTAGAAATGATATTTCTACATGGCAAATAATTTACTAGCAGGTGTAGTAGAGTAATAGAAATCCAACAGACCCAACAGTCATGACATACATGCTGCTAATTCTGTGTAATTGAATCACTAATTGAAAGGGGCATGTTCAAAATAATAGCAGTGTGGAGTTCTATTAGTGAGGTCATTCATTCTTTGAAAAACAGGTTGCAATTATTGCCCTTATTTAAGGAAGGAAGGCAGCAAATGTTGAACATGCTGGTTACAATGCATTTCTCTCTGAAATTCTAAGGAAAATGGGTAGTTCCAGACATTGTTCAGAAGAACAGCGTACCTTGATTAAAAAGTTTGATTGGAGAGGGGAAAACATATAAAGAAGTGCAGAAAATGATAGGCTGCTCAGCTAAAATGATTGCAAATGCTTTAAAATGGCAACCAAAACCTGAAAGACGTGGAAGAAAACTACCATTCGAATGGATAGAAGAATAGCCAAAATGGCAAGGACTCAGCCAACAATCAGCTCCAGGAAGATCAAAGAAGGTCTAAAGTTACCTGTGAGTACTGTTACAATTAGAAGACGCCTATGTGAAGCCAAGCTATGCATGAGGGGGAAGGGAGGAGGGGGCCTGTTTGTGGATTCCTTCAGCAGGGGGCCAGACTGCAAGAGAGGGGGGTGAGGGGCTGCCTGTGTCAGGGACATGGAGGACTAGAAGTCCCAGCATGGGCAGGACAGAAGAGTGAGGGGCTGCTGAGGGGGGGGGGGGTGTCAGGCAGCAAGCCTAGAGGATGGGGGAGAAGGGCCAGCTCCATGACACTACCACTCGCATGGATAGAATAGCCAAAATGGCAAGGACTCAGCCAACAATCAGCTCCAGGAAGATCAAAGAAGGTCTAAAGTTACCTGTGAGTATTGTTACAATTAGAAGACGTCTATGTGAAGCCAAGCTATCTGCAAGAAGCGCTCGATATTAAAACCAGTGAAATAGTGATATCTAAATGCACTGAGTTACTGCCATGTGATTGGCTGGTTGGAAATTTGTGTTACCAAGCAATTGAACAGGTGAGTGTATATGGGGTTCTCATACCTGACTGCAAAATTGGAAATACACTAGTACATCTGTCATAAGGGAAGTATGTAGGCTGCCATCGCTGACCTCTCATTTTGATAATGCTGCCTAGCTGTCATGCATAAGATTCAACATTTTCTGATCCAATGACCCAAAATCAGTATAGTGTTGACGAACCCCCTTTGTATGCAACATATTTGCTGCATCTTTGTTACCAGTCTGTTATTCAAAAGTACCAAAAACATAACTAAAGGCAAAAGTTTAGTTTTTAAGATTTGGATGGAGTGGTGAGGGCTTAGAATCACTGCCAGATTTGTATTGCTGTCTGTGTACCCATCAGGGTAATCAGTAATAAAAATGGGAGAATAGAGGAGAAATCTTCCTATGAGGACACTTGTGTCTGTGTTACTAAGAGAGGATTTCCCTGAAAATGGAAAGAATTCCACTTCCTGTTGAGTCTACAGAACAATAAGTGAAGAAAAATCTCTCCAATGAGACAAAAAAGTAACCCCCCCCACCCCAAAAAACAAAAAAACCTGCAGTATTAAAGTCGTTGTAAAGGCGCATTTCTTATATTTTAAAAATAGCAAACTTGTCATTCTTACCTGTCTATAGGTGACATTACCACTCCCAGGTACTCCCAGCCATTGTCAGAGCACTCTTTCCTTTCCCTTTGCAGCCAATGCTGGCTAACACAGGGGAGATGATGTGACCAGACTGGAGCGACTTAAAAATAGGTAAGTATATACGTCTATCTTATACAGGTGAGTTGGCAGAGGTGTAAGGTGAGGGGAGGGAGCATTTTTAAGAGTAGATGAGTTTAGCCTGGAATACTACTTAAAGTGTTACTAAACCCACAACAGTAAAATCAGTCTCTATATGCAGTAACACGTGCTTGTTATACCCACTGTGGAACCTAAGGGGTTAATCCTCTGCATTGTGTAAAGAGGATGTTTGATCCTGTTTTCTCTGATCCTCTCCTTCTTCTACTGTCCCCAATCCACCTGCTGACAGGCCAGAACCTTGGGGACACTGCACATGCTCTTTTTGATGTATAGTGCTAGAGTTTTTATTTTTTCTTGGGAGAGTGCATGTGATCAGTACAGGGCCAATCAGCGCTGTCCAGACAGAGGATTAGGTGTCCTGAAGCCTCATAAGACAATCAGGGGAGAATGAAAACTCCTCCTACAATGTTTACTTACTTCCCTTCCAGAGTATTTTCCCCCCTTCCTGACCAGACCATTTTTTGTGTTACAGCGCTGAGTTACTTTAACTGACAATTGCGCGGTCATGCAACGCTGCACACAAATTAAATTTTACGTCCTTGTTTTCCCATAAATAGAGCTTTCTTATGGTGGTATTTTACCGCCTGTGCGGTTTTTATTTTTTGCGCTATACAAAAAAGAGACCGACAATTTTTAGAAATAAAAAAATATTTTTGACTTTTTGCTATTAAACATGTCCAGTAAAAATTAAAAAAAAAATCAAATCAAATTTTGTCATAAATTTAGGCCAAAATGTATTCTGCTCCATGTCTTTGCAAAAAAAAATCCCAATACATGTACATTAATTGGTTTACATGGAAGTTATAGCGTTTCCAAATGGAGGTATATATACTGGAATTTTTATTTTTTATTTTTACTAGTCATGGTGGCCAGGGGCGGACTGACCATTTGGAAACTCGGACACTGCCCGAGGGCCCCGGGTCAGTAGGGGGCCCCATGAGATGCCCCTGGTACCTTTTTCATAGGCTTTTTTTGAGTTTCGGCAAGGACACAGGGGCCCCATGATCCCCTATTGCCCCGGGGAGCCCCATGAGTTGTCAGTCCGCCCCTGATGGTGGCGATAGCGGGACTGCAGTGGGCATTCTGACACTGGGGGGAACTGACTTGGTCAGTGCTAATAAAAAGTACTGACACTGTACCAATGGCACTGGGCAAGAAGGGGTTAACATCTGGGGCAATCAAAGGGTTAACAGTGTGCTGTTTGTAACTGTGCAGCTGTGTTTGTGTTTCACTGTAAGCACACTGCTTTGCATGGCTGTGCTATGCAGAGCCATGCAAAGCAGTGTTCACAAGCTGACAGGGGAGAGAACTGTTTTGTTTACATACAGTTCTCCCCCGTTGGAGATGCTCGGCAATCACCGGGCGCCATCATCACCGGCAGAGACCTGGTGATTGACAGCCGATGCTGTGAATTGCGGGAATTGGCGGCGCGGGTAAGGCGTGCCCGCCTCTCACGAGCCCCCACCTGGAAATGCAAAATCACGTATATATACATGATTTTGCGCACCAGTGCTGCCCTATAGCAGTACTTCTGTTATAGGGCAGATGGGAAGCGGTTAACCAGTGCTCTGCTGGACACTGATAGAAGTCACAAGACTGCTCTAACTGCTGATAAGAAAAAGGTATTTAGCAGTTTATATTTACTACAATCATTGCATTTCCGTGTTGTGTGTACTGTGGGAGATCAGATATAGTGAATGCAGGGTCCTAGTGACACTTTAAGCATACACCTTTGTAAGAGCCGTATTTGCCCACATGGGATATACAGGGGTGCATTTATTATGTTAGTGGGGCCATACGCACTGCAGAGACACAGCGGCTGCTCCCAATCTGACATCCGTGTGGATGAAGGTTTGTGTTCCTAAACTCACACTGTCTGCATTGCAGGACACACATGTATGTCATTTTGGGAGCAGCAGTGGCATCTCAGTTGACGGGTGTATGGGACTGTCTGTGCCTCCCATGCAGTCAAACACACTTAGATAGCCCATTAGAGGAGGCCTCAGGGTCGGTTCACAGTCCTGGTGCGTTTCTTAATGCGTGTTTTTAACATGTTTCGGTGCGTTTTTGACATGTTACGGTGCGTTTTTTATGCATTCCAGTTCATTTTCCCCCTCTTTTTCTGCAATTTAAATAGGGACATGTGCGTTCCAGTGCATTTTTGATGCGTTTTACCGTGTTCCAGTAGTTATGTGCAAATAAATAGCAGCCTGTTCTACTTTTTCTTGTGCAACAGGAACACGCTGGTACTAAATGCACTGATGTGAACTATGACATTGACAACCATATAACCTATTTTCTGTGTGTTTAGGATGCTGAAAAACAGCAACTGAAACGCATGTAGTGTGAACTGACCCTCAAACTCCAGACTAATCATTTTCTTCTAGATGGTTCTCCAGCTGGTTTAAAGCACAGAAAAGGATGTCTACCCCTGCAATATTCACCTTCTATCTGGAGCTGTCCCCCTCACTACATCTATTCCACCACAAGATGGCCTCAGTTCAATGATACTCAGCTTCCTTTAGAGAAAATACTGAGTGCTGGTTATCATGAACCCGCCCCCTGAGGGACAGTCCTCATGGCGCCCCCCATTCGCTGTATAATAAGGGCCGCCCATATCCAACAGAACAGAGGACCCAGCAGCTTATGTGAATGGCCCTCTTCTTGTCATGGAATGGTCAGGGAGTTCCTGGGGTCACGTCCCTGGGCCGGGTGCAATGTCCATGTTATCCTCCCATAGTAATGAGAGAAGATGGGAGATGTGAGGTGTTTACATACACTGCATTACACCATGAAGGTCAGTCTATAGCTGGGGTGGTTACCAATAGTCCGGAATGTCATACCTCTTTCTCCTCCCCACGGCTCCTCCATGGTAGGTTCTTCCAACAGCCCGCTAATAACCGCTCTGCCAACCCCCAGAGAAGTGACGCACTCTACATCTACTGGAGGGGGAGGGACCCGCGGAACATCATGTGACAGGCAGCCAGTCTCTAGGAGTAACGTTATCTTAGGAGATCCGCCCACACCACGCTCTCCCTCCGCTGACTGGGGAGGGGGAGGAGTCGCGGAATACCAGGCGGCAGAAAGCGCTGATTGTCCTTTACTGCAGCAGACCCGCCCTCATCACGCATTCCCTCCACTTACTTAATATGGGGCGGAATAACAGGAAGCAGGGAGTCCGTTACTGCAGGAGACCCGCCCACATCGAGCTTGCCCTCTGCAGACTGGGGAAAGGGGAGGAGTCGTGGAATACCACGTGATAAGGAGCGTTTTACACGAGGCATGTGCTCCATAAAGTATGAGGAGAGAACATGTATGTCGTGTTATTTATTGTATGATGTGTACAGGTATCTGTGAGGACCCTATAGGATGATACCAGATCAGGGCTCTGATTCTATAGAGGGGTTTTTTGGAGGAACTCGTGGACACACTGAGGAGATGAGAATATAAGGTCTCATTCACAAGTCCTCTGAAAAGTGATCCATTCTCAGATTACTACTGAGAGGTGTGTGACAGGCAGTGAAGAGGTGTCATGTCGCCTTCTTACTGCCACATTTAACCCTATACTTGCCATACTACCACACAATGTGATTGTGATGCAGGATGACAGGAAAAACAAGCAAAGCTGCGGTATTACTGGCCACCGCAACTGTCCAATACAGCTGGATGGGAGGTTACAGATCCTGTGGATGGCAATTCAAACTTGGGGTGCACAGTTTGACAGGCAGTACTGTCAAAAGCACCCCTTGAGTTGAATCCTTTCGTTGCCAGGTCTGTACGTCATACAGATCTTACGGGGGGGTTACACATAATCAGGTAGCTGTCGTCAGCGGGATTGTGTATAAAACTGACAAGCAGACTCCTGCCTGTCAGGTGGAAGCAGTCGGGCTCTGCAGCCAGTTTCTACATACCCCAGACACACCTCCGCTCTCCTCCCCTTTTTGCTGTGACCTGGAGAGCGATGTGTATGACATCATTTCAGGATCACCCTACATATCGCTGTACACACTGGAGTGAGAGCAATAGTACGGCACAGGGTGAAATCAGGCATTAAAACACTTCTGAAAAGGTGAATCCAAATGGATCACTCTTCAAAGGGCACAGCAAGTCTGAAAGAGCCTTTACTGCCCCCTCTCCTCTGTGTGTCTGTTCATGAGGGAAATAGGTATTTGATCCCCTTCACAAAACATGAGTTAGTACTTAGTGGCAAATCCCTTGTTGGCAATCACAGAGGTCAGACGTTTCCTGTAGTTGGCCACCAGGTTTGCACACATCTCAGGAGGGATTTTGGCCCACTCCTCTTGGCAGATCCTCTCCAAGTCATTAAGGTTTAGTGGCTGACGTTTGGCAACTCGAACTTTCAGCTCCCTCCACAGATTTTCAATCGGATTAAGGTCTGGAGACTGGCTAGTACTTCTTCTTGAGCCCCTCCTTTGTTGCCTTGGCCATGTGTTTTGGGTCATTGTCATGCTGGAACACCCATCCACGACCCATTTTCAATGCCCTGGCTGAGGGAAGAAGGTTCTCACCCAAGATTTGACAGTACATTGCCCCGTCCATCATCCCTTTGATGCGGTGCAGTTGTCCTGTCCCCTTAGCAGAAAAACACCCCCACAGCAGAATGTTTCCACCACCATGTTTGACAGTTGGGATGGTGTTCTTGGGGTCATAGGCAGCATTTCTCATCCTCCAAACACGTTGAGTTGATGCCAAAGAGCTCGATTTTGGTCTCATCTGATGACAATACTTTCAACCAGTCCTCCTCTGCATCATTCAGATGTTCAGTGGCAAACTTCAGACGAGCCTGGACATGTGCTTTCTTGAGCAGAGGGACCTTGCGGGCACTGCAGGATTTCAATCCTTGTCGGTGTAGTGTGTTACCAATTGTTTTCTTGGTGACTGTGGTCCCAGCTGCCTGGAGATCATTGACAAGATCCTCATGTGTAGTTCTGGGATGATTCATCACTGTTATCATGACCATTGACACTCCACGAGGTGAGATCTTGCATGGTGCACAAGACCTAGGGAGACTGACAGTTGGTTTATGTTTCTTCCATTTGCGAATGATTGCGCCAACTGTTGTCACCTTCTCACCAAGCTGCTTGGTGATAGTTTGGTAGCCTAGTCCAGCCTTGTGTAGGTCTACAATCTGGTCCCTGACATCCTTGGACAGCTCTTTGGTCTTTGCCATGGTGGAGAGTTTGGAATCTGATTGTTTGATTGCTCCTGTGGACAGGTGTCTTTTATACATGTAACAAAATGAGATTAACAGCACTCCCTTTAAGAGACTGCTTCTGATCTCAGCTTGTTACCTGTAAGAAAGACACCTGGTAGCCAGAAATCCTGCTGGATGATAGGGGACCAAATACTTATTTACTTCATGAACATGATACTTATTTACTTCATGAACATGCAAATCAGTGCATAATTTGTTAGACATGCATTTCTTTTAAATTTTTTGTTGCTATTCTGTCTCTCAGTGTTACAATACACCTACCATTCGATTTTTAGACTGATTATTTCTTTGTGAGTGGGCAAACATTCAAAATCAGCAGGGAATCAAATACTTATTTCCTTCACTGTGTGTGAAACGGGGCAAGTTGTCGACAACACTAGCTCAGCGATGACAGCACAGATCAGAACAGGACCAAGTGCTGCTCTAGGGCAGTGGTCTCCAAACTGCAGCCCGGGGGCCAAATGTGGCCCTTTGCTTGTTTTTATCCGGCCCTTGTAGCACTATTCTATCCACTGACACCAACAATGGGGCATAATTTCTGTCGCTGACACCAACAGTGGGTTAGTATTCCTTCCACTGATACCATTGAAAGGTACAATTTCTTCCTATTGACACCAACAATGAGGCATAACTCCTTCCAATGATACTAACATTGGGCCAATATTCCTCCCACTGACACCAACAGTGAGGCACTATTCCTCCCACTGACACCAACAGAGAGGCACTATTCCTCCCACTGACACCAACAATGAGGCACTATTCTTCTGACACCTCCCACTGGCACCAAAGGGCAAAATTCTTCCCAATGACGGGGAATTATTCCTCCCACCTACACCAACGATGAGGCACTATTCATCCCACGGACACCAATGATGGGACAGAATTCTTTTCATTGACACCAATAATGGGGCACTAGTCCTCCCATTGACAAAGATAGGGCATTGTTTACACCCACTGGATTCCAGGACATTTTCTATTCCTACTGACCCTAGTCCGGCCTCCCCTAAATTCTCAAGCACAATAAACTGGTCCTTTGTTTAGAACGTTTGGAGACCCCCTACTCTAGGGGATTCCATTCTATAAGGATTTAAAATTTGTAGTTATACCTATTCTGTAAATCCCAGAGGGCTCTGGTGCCGATGTATAGCCAGCACAAAATGGCATGTAAATCCTGGAGCTGTCTGTTATTTAGCAGTGCAGTAATATTTGGACACATCAACTTCTGCATGATAAAGAAGACCAAATAAACTCCAGAAGCTAAGTCACACCCTGTCCATGTACACAGATGTACATCTGTCTCCCAGATTTGTCAGCGTTCTGGCAGCTAAGCATGGCTGGGCTGAAGACAGTACTTACCTTGATTTTTGAGCTTCTCCTACTAAACAGGGTTTCCTCCTGGCTAGTAAAAATGGGATAACTGACTAGTGTCATTAAAATAGAATACTTACCATGATTCTTATCAAATTCCTTGGGGTGTCTACTTTCCAAAAAGGGGTTATTTGGGGGGTTAGGTGCTATCCTGGCATTTCAGGGCCTCTGAAACTGTGATAGGTAGTCAGGAAGTGTAATGAGGAAATAAAGCCCTTTAAAAGCCTGAAGGTGCTTACTGGATTTTGGGGTCCTGTACTTGGCTAGACTGCCAAAACGTCTCTCACATGTGGTACCCCCATACTCGGGAGAAGTAGCAGAATGTATTTTGGGGAGTAATTCCACATATACCCATGGCATGTGTGAGCAATAAATCATTTAATTTACAATTTTGTGTAAAAAAAAAAATAAAAAAAATTTTTTTGTCATTTTCCAGATACTTGTGGTAAAAAAATAAATTCTTCTATTGATTCAATATGCCTCTCAGCAAATAGCTTGGGGTGTCTACTTTCCAAAAAGGGGTCATTTTGAGGGGTGGGGGCATTTTATGCCCAGCATTAGAAGTTTATGCTACACATCACTCACTCTTCTAACCACCTGAAGATCAAGCCTTTTCTGCCACTTTTTGTTCACATTATATATATATATAACATTATATATTTTTTAAAGCAGACACCCTAGTGAATAAAATGGTGCGTACTACAATTTTTTATGGCACATAGTACTTGCGCAGCGTTTTTTCAAAAGCAAATTGTTTTTAAAAAATACACTTTTTTTACTTTTAATGCACAAAAACACAATATATAAAAGATGATGGTATGCCGAGTAAATAGATACCAAACATGAAATGCTTTAAAACTGCGCATGCCCCGTGCAATGGCGACAAACTGCATACATTTTTAATATCCATAGGCAACGCTTTAAAAGCTACCATTTTAGATTTACAGAGGAGGTCTAGTGTTAGAATTACTGCCCTTGATCTGACGTTCATGGTGATACCTCACATGTATGGCGCAACCGCTGTTTACATACCGGCACAGGTCAATGCTTGTGTACAGAGGCGTGCGCACATGGGAGGGGCGAGTTGTTTTTTTTTTTTTAAGTTATTTTGATTTTTTATTTTTACACTGTACCTTTCATTTTTTTTAATCACTTTTAAGGCTATCACAGGGAATGTAAATATCCCCTACAACTTCAATGGGCATTGTCATATATTCTTTTTTGAGAAATCTGGGGTCTATTAGACTCTGGATATCTCCTCTGCCCTTTCATTATCTAATCAAACCAAGATCGGTGTGATCAGATGCTTTCCCAATTTACAAATGGCGCTGTTTATATCCTGCGAAACTGAAGTGATGAAATGCTCGTAGCTTCTGATTTCTTAGGCTACAGAGATGATTGGCACCACTCTGGTCTCCAATCAGCTCTATGGTCAGCTGGCAGAAACACCAGCTGCATTCTCAGGTTCCCCTGATGACGCGGGACTACCTGAGAAGGCCGTGGAAGGCAGCGGGGGAGGGGGGCATCATCTCCCGCTGCTTGTAAAAGCAATCCTGCAGCTAATTAGCCACTAGGATTGCTTTTATATGAAAGCTGATCGCCGGCTGAAGAGAATGTCACCAGGATGATGCCTGCAGCTGTAGGCATCATCCTGGTATAACCATTCAATGTCCAGTATCATCACTGATCAATCACCAGTACATCACTGATCCTTGTTGGGTATATATGCTATGTTCTTTTTTTTTTTTGTATGCAGCCTGTGGACTGAATGAAAAAAAGCGAAGAAATCTCTGCCAGAAAAAGTGTGTGGTATGCCCACCATTAGAATATACCGCCCTGCATCCACCCACTTTTAATGGTGGGCACACATTAGGTCACACGATGCCACATGCTCCAGTTCCAAGATTTTACAAATGTCTAAATAGTGGTACGTTTGAAAAAAAATTGTCCACGTTTAAGTGGTATCCCATATGGAAAAAGGATGACACCAAGTCCCAAACTATCTTGTCACTACTCCCCATGTAGTCTTGGCATCTGGGGGGCTCCATGTGACTATCTTTTCCCTCGTAAATCCGAAACTTATAAGTATAGCCTGTTGTCCTCTCACAGGTCTTCTACATCTTGACCCCACATCTGGCACGCTTGCAGGGGAGAAATTGTTTGAATGCAAGACGGCCAGAAAAATTAATCAGGGACTCATCAACGCAGATGTTTTCCTGGGGAGTATAGACATCTGCAAATTTTTGGTTAAGGTGATTTGCGAGGGGCTGAATTTTGTGGAGCCAGTCACATTCAGGGTTACCCCGAGGTTGATAGAGTGCATTGTCGTTTAAATGCATAAAACACATTATACTCTCATATCTATGCCTGGCCATGGCAGCAGAGAACTCGGGCATATGATGAATCGGGTCTGCGGACCAATACAACCGCAATTCATTTCTTTTAGTAATGCCCATGTTGAGGGTTAGGCCCAAAAAAAATGTAAATTCGGAAACCGTAATGAGTTTCCATACGACTGGCCTGGCAAGGTTTGAATTTTGGTTGGTGGTGATAAATTGTTGTGCATATAAATTGCTTTGATCGACAATCAACGCATACAGATATTCTGTGAAAAACAGCTCCAAAAATAAAGGGGAGTAGTTACATTTGCTATTTCCACCTGAATTTTGGGTTGGGCAGTGAATGGGGGAAGTACAGGTGCTCCAGAATTTGTGGGCTGTCAATCGGGATTTGCAAGCACATCCGGAAGGATACTAGGAGCCCAATGGGCCTGTGTGCGAATTCTTGGTGGCTGCGAGACAATACGTGTACTCAACACCGCATCGGCTTGTACTGGACTTATGGGACTCGCCACGTCACCAAGTCATACTGCAGTGCTGGTATTATTATTATACAGGATTAATATAGTGCCAACAGTTTGCTCAGCGCTTTACAGTATAACGGGAGACAATACAGCAACAATACAGTTCAATACAAGAGGGTTAGGAGGGCCTGATCTTGGGAGCTTACAATCTAAGAGATATGTGAAAGACCAAGATGTACTAGACCGCTGGTCCTCGCCAGTTCACCAAAAGGTAGCGCGGCACTAGTACTGGCACACTGCATATGAGAGTCCTCAAAATTTACCGACAAGTGCTAACAGAGATCAGGCCTGATTCTGCGAACAATGTGGTTTTGTGTGCAATGTATCAAGTGACAGGGACCTACTAACACTGCACTTGCTGGGGGAGAAGGGGGGGTAAGCGTAGGGGCTAAATGCAGGTGCTGGCAGGTGTCGGGGCTGATCCCGCTAACACTGCGTTTTTGGGGACGCTATACTAATGTGTAGCAGTATTTCTGCTATAGTGCAGTCAGGAAGCGGTTACAGAAGCGGTTTGTGTTACGTCGCTGCGTTACTTTAACTGACAAATGCGCGGTCATGCAACACTGCACCCAAATTAAATTTACGTCCTTTTTTTCCCACGAATTGAGCTTTCTTTCGGTGGTATTTGATCGCCTGTGCGTTTTTTTATTTTTTGCGCTATTAAAAAAAAAAGACTGACAATTTTGAGAAAAAAAACTATATTTTGGACTTTTTGCTATAAAACATGTCCAGTAAATTTAAAAATCAAATTTTGTCAAATTTCGGCCAAAATGTATTCTGCAACATGTCTTTGCTAA